>NW_026931450.1:0-48759 GCF_032062105.1 Saccostrea cuccullata
CGGAAAACTTTTCCCTCGGCCTTCGGCCTTGGGCAACTTTTCCCCAGGTCCCCCCCACTACCTCGGGACAACAGCTGTTTACCTCGTAATCATTAAATAAGTGTATATTACCTGAAAAAAGGAATTTTTGTTTCAGGGGGGGGGGGGGGGGGGGGGAGATGTTTTAAAAATATTTTCCGTTTTCCATTGATTTCTATAGTGAAAAACTCGTTTTACCAAATATATAGAGTTATCTCTTTGGTATCCCAAAAAAGTAACGTTTTATGAAAAGAATATAAATATCTATGAAATATTTGAAAATCATTCAAATATGTTAACTTTTGAGAATTGACTTAGAGGAGGCGGGGGAAAATGCTATGTTCGTGGTTTTTTCATTTCAAGCCCATAGTTGGGTTAAGGTCTGTTTAAGTGCCAGAAGGAGTCGTTTTTAACTTTCTAGGCTATCCCATTGCGCAATATAGGTGCTAGCACAAAAAAGTCCTTCACTGCTCAATGGCCGGCTTAGTGCCCAGTATAGGACAAGTATTGTAACTCTCCGCCGGCAAGTAGTTGCGTCTCCATATGACTTGAAAATTCTCAAGGTGGCGTTAAACAACACACGGGCACCTAAAATATGGATACCCCCCCCCCCATTTTAATGAAAAAAAAATGTAAAAGGGTATAATACCTTAAAAAATATATATAATTTCCCCCGTCAAACACATGTATATGTCGTTATATGCTAGCAAAATGTACTTTTTCTCACGTTTAAAGAATGGTCCTTTTCGGTATTATAAAAAATTATAATATACACTTATTTAATGATTACACATTAAAGTAATTATTAATATATGGATTGTTTGTGTGTTTTATTATACACTTATTTAATGACTACGAGGTAAACAGTCGAAAAGTTGTCCCTCGGTAGTGGGGGAGACCTGGGAAACTGTTGCCCGAGGCCGAAGGCCGAGGGCAACGGTTTCCCAGGTCTCCCCCACTACCGAGGGACAACATTTTGACTGTTTCACCGAGTAGTCATTGAATAAGTGTTTTATTACCACACCTACTATATAATTACTTAAATTGAAATAAAACCACACAAACAATCAATAAAACGTTTTCACAACTGTTTATTCACATACTTGTCATTAATTAGCTGAAAACATAATATAAATATTAAAGTAATAATAAATGGATTGTTTGTGTGTTTTATTTAAGGGGGGACCTATGTCCGAAAAGTTTTTGTGTGAAATTTTCAAGACTTTGACATTTCTTTCCTGACCACTTGATCTTAATTTTTAGGTATTAAAAACAATACCTTTATGTGCTTATTTTTACACAGGAGCACGTGCAAAAACAGTGTTAAATGCTAAAAATAGATTATTTTCAGACATTATTGTTCTACTCCAAATATGCGCTAAAAAGACCCAAAAAATGTCAAATCACATTCGAAATCAACATGTATTTAATTTATATGACTTGTATCTTTAAAATGAAGGCATATTCATTGTAATTCATCTCGCATGAAAAATTATAAAGGAGCACAATGTAAGTATCACCCCGTTTTTCTTGTCGTATTTTTTACAATTCTGACATACATAAAATGTAATATCTTAAAAAGTCTTTGTGTGAAAATGTTGTAATTTATATTTTTTGAAAGAACTGACCCCTCTCTGTAATTAAACATGGTCCAAAGTATACCTTTATGATAAAATAAACGAGAAATATGACGTTTTCTTTTATTTTCTTACTCTTCTGTCATAAATATTGACCTTTCTGCACTAAAAAAGTAAGTTAGCACTGACAAACATCTGCATATAATACTATTTTGCAAAATATAAGTAATTTGTTTTGATAAGAAATAATTTAAACAGATAAACTCTTTTCTTTTTCATTCTAATCATTCTGCGCCCCCCTTCCCCGTCAACAACCAACACCTAATAGAACCTAGGAATGACTTCAAATAAATCAATAAGTAAATATAGGTACAAGTAATATTTCTTAATTTTTTCTTAGTTTTATCTAGAAAATACAATTAATGGTAATCATAAAATTATACATATTTCCCTAATTTAAGCCGCTGTCTTTGCTGAATTTTATCCATATTTTTTGCAGGTCAAATAAAACTGTTTTAATTGATGAAAAATTTTTCTCTTTTGTAAACTGTGTACGTTTTTGATTAATAACAATGTTATGCCTATGATCACCGTTGCAAAAGTCAGCGTGAAAAAAAACAAACGTCGCTATTGTGACGTCACATAACGCTGCTTTGACGTCGAACGACATAGGTCCCCCCTTAAATTTGATTAATTATTGAGCAGGTAAATAGTGATGTTGTGATCATCAAAACGCTTGAATATCACGATGACGCTTTAAACAGTCAACAGTTCATTCTGTGGACTGGTCAACAGTTTACTGTTTCATTATCACGCAAAAATATAAAGTAAACTGTGAAACAGTTCAAAATGCCTAATTATATTTTATATAGTAGGTTAGGTAATAATCAAATTTGATTAATTATAGAGCAGGTAAATAGTGATGTCATGATCATCAAAACGCTTGAATATCACGATGACGCTTTAAACAGTCAACAGTTCATTCTGTGGACCGATCAACAGTTCGCTGTTTCATGATCACGCAAAAACATAAAGTAAACCGTGAAACAGTTCAAAATGCCTAATTATAATTTATATAGTAGGTTAGGTAATAATACCGAATAGGGCCATTCTTTAAACGTGAGAAAAAGTACAATCTGCTTTCAAATAACGACATATAGATGTGTTTGAAGAGGAAATTTTATATTTTCGAGGTATTATACACTCTTGTATTTTTTTTTTTCATTAAAAGGGGGGGGGTATTATCCACACTTCAGGTGCCTGTGAAACAACATATAGTCAATCAAGGTGATAAGCGCATATAGCGAAAGAACAGTTGCCAGTCATTTTATCGACTTAGCACAGGCGACACCGAGATTCAAACTCACAACCTTTCCAACACGAATAAATTTATAAGTTTACTGGCCTAAAGCAATTAAAGAGCTCAAACTGAATAATATTAAGGGTGGTCAAATGTATTTCCAAATAGGGCGTTAGACCAAACTATATGTCATAGAATTAAAACTTTTGAGGAGAAAAGAGATTGACATAAAAAATTACGAAATCGTAAACATGGATCTCTAAAGACATCGGAGGAATTGTTTAACATACCAAGAAGGAATAAGAACCCCCTGATAAACGGTTACATCCAGCAGTGTGCTCTTCGTCACTATTGGCCAGATGCAATGTGTAAATATAAAGCTCATCTCAGATAGATCGAGGGATTCACATGGATATTGCATTGCTAATGGATGTTCTACTTGGATATTTTACTTGAAAAAGACACAAATGGTAATCTAACAACCAAGCTATATGATAAACGTGATGACTTTAACTTTTCTATCGTCAACTTCCCTTACTTATGCAGCAATATACCTTCATCACCTGCATACGGAGTATTTATATCTCAGTTGATTCGATACGCAAGAGCATGCTCTACGTATGAACAATTTCTTAAACGAGGTAAATTATTGACAAGCAAGTTGATGAAACAAGAATATCAACAGTCTCGTTTAAAGTCATCATTTCGTAAATTCTATGGTCGATACAATGACCTTGTCAGCAAATACAATTTATCATTGAATGAAATGCTGACTGACGTTTTTCATACCAATTGTTAGTCCATTATGTATACACTGAATTGACTACGGATTTTTTCCGTTATTTCCTGATTATGACAATGAGCACACGGCGGGTGTGACCGGTCAGCAGGGGATGCTCACTCCTCCATGGCACCTGATCCCACCTCTGATGTTTCGGAGGTCCGTGTTTGCTCTGCTCTTGTTTTGTATATTTGTTTAATGGACGTTGAGATTGAATACTGTTCGTTATTTCCAAATCCTTATTTCACAAGATAATATCTCGTTTTCACAATGTAATTATCTCGTTTTCACAAGATAATTTTTTTTCTTGTATCAAAAAAAAAAATTTAGCGTGTCCTCAATATACCCTCGTAGAAATATGAATTTAAAGAATCTAAAGATTGATAGTGGGGGATCATTCTTCTAAAAATAATTGATTAAGCCCAAATTACCTTACAAGAAAAAAAACAAGAGGCCCATGGGTCACATCGCTCACCTGAGAAGCTTTGACAATTCTGTACTTTACTAGATTTACCCCTTGTAATACATATTGTGACCCTATCCCACTGATTATAATTTAGACAATTTGAAATCTACACTATCCCAGGATGCTTCTATATGTAAATTTCAGCTTTTCTGGCTCAGTTGTTATTAAGAAGATTTTCTAAGCTTTTTCCTATATATTTCTATGTAAAACCTTAATTCCCCATTGCGTCCCCACCCAATCCCCAGGGGTCATGATTTAAACAATTTATAATTTACACTACCCCAGGATGCTTCCATTTAAGTTTCAGCTTTTCTGGCACAGTGGTTCTTGAGAAGAAGATTTTCAAAGATTTTTCCTATATATTTCTATGTAAAACTTTGATTCCCCATTGTGGCCCCGCCCAATCCCCGGGGGTCATGATTTGAACAATTTAGAATCTACACTACCCCAGGATGCTTTCACATAAGTTTCAACTTTTCTGGCACAGTGGTTCTTGAGAAGAAGATTTTCAAAGATTTTTCCTTTATATTTCTATGTAAAACTTTGATTCCCCATTGTGGCCCCGCCCAATCCCCGGGGGTCATGAATTGAACAATTTAGAATCTACACTACCACAGGATGCTTCCACATAAGTTTCAGCTTTTCTGGCCCAGTGGTTCTTGAGTAGAAGATTTTCTAAGATTTTTCACATATATTTCTAGGTAAAACTTTTGATTCCCCATTGTGGCCCCGCCTAACTCCCGGGGGTCATGATTTGTTCAATTTAGAATCTACACTACCCCAAGATGCTTTCACATAAGTTTCAGCTTTTCTGGCACAGTGGTTCTTGAGAAGAAGATTTTCAAAGATTTTTCCTATATATTTCTATGTAAAACTTTGATTCCCCATTGTGGCCCCGCCCAATCCCCGGAGGTCATGATTTGAACAATTTAGAATCTACACTACCCCAGGATGCTTTCACATAAGTTTCAGCTTTTCTGGCCCAGTGGTTCTTGAGAAGAAGATTTTCAAAGATTTTTCTTATATATTTCTATGTAAAACTTTGATTCCCCATTGTGGCCCCGCCCAATCCCCGGGGGTCATGATTTGAACAATTTATAATTTACACTACCCCAGGATGCTTTCACATAAGTTTCAGCTTTTCTGGCACATTGGTTCTTGAGAAGAAGATTTTCAAAGATTTTTCCTATATATTTCTATGTAAAACTTTGAATCCCCATTGTGGCCCCACCCAATCCCCGGGGGTCATGATTTGAACAATTTAGAATCTACACTACCCTAGGATGCTTCCACATAAGTTTCAGCTTTTCTGGCCCAGTGGTTCTTGAGAAGAAGATTTTTTAATGACCCCACCCTATTTTTGTCTTTTCTTGATTATCTCCCCTTGCGAGGGGATATGTCCCTTCATTTTTACAATTTAAATTCCCCTTCACTCAAGGATGCTTTGTACCAAGTTTGGTCAAAATTGGCACAGTGGTTCTTGAGAAGAAGTCGAAAATGTGAAAAGTTTACGGACGGACAGACGGACGGATGAACAGACGACGGACACAATGTGATCAGAAAAGCTCACTTGAGCCTTCAGCTAAGGTGAGCTAAAAACGAATCGATAATAAATAATTCTATAAGAAATTGAAAACGTCATGGTATTTTTGGCAAATTTTCAAAAAAGCTTTACTTGAATTTAAACAAGAGGCCCATGGGCCACATCGCTCATCTGAGTAACTTGGGTGATGCAAACCTTTTTAAAAGATTTGTTCTATATATATTTCTATGTAAAACTTCCCCACTGTGGCCCCGCCCTACGCCCGAGGGTCATGATTTTAACAATTTAATATCTACACTACCCAAGGATTCTTATAAGAAATAGTAGTAGTACGAATTATTGGAAACAGATTATTGTGGAACTCTTCAAAATCGAAGGTTTAAATGAATGCCAAACGGCCATTATGCTGCCAGGAAAAATAAACAACTTTATATTTTGCTGGATTTAAACCTTTTAAAGGTAAGAAAGGAACGTTTTATAGTGATAGGCACTTTTAGGGATGTTCAAAGGAAAAAGTTGAGGCGGGCAGATAATTTATTTCAGCTTGTATTTATTGAAACGAGCTGCCGAAGTTGGAGCAAAAAACCCCGAATCACGTTGATAGGCATCTGTCTGAGATGTCGTAGTGGACGTCCGACCAAATATTTTAGTCCCTACGACATCTCGCTGAGATTAGGCGTACACACAAACGTCCACATCATTTTTCAGAGAGAGAGAGAGAGAGAGAGAGAGAGAGAGAGAGAGAGATATTCTAATTATTGGTTATTATTTACCTCTTTCAAGAATATGTAACTTTAAAAAATGCGTGTTTTTGGCATTTCTAACTGAAATCTGCATGATCTTGACCTGTTGTTACATATGGTATTAGTTTCAAAGAACAATTTTAATGGTAATTTCGCCATTAAATCTTTGTTTAAAACTAAGAAAAGTTCTATTGTAATTGATTAATCATTTTAATTTCAGCGCTAGGTAGTAAATTATCATTAATTAATTTCAGCTGTCGTAAAAAGGGAGGTAGACGATATTTTCTAGTGAAATCGAACTTTCAAAAATCAACATATTTTGAAATAGACTTTAACATGATAAAATGTATCTCATATCTTTTCTTATGTTTTATGCAAAGAAATAAAACTTATATAAATTAATTAAATACAATTATGTAGTTGAAAATAGCTTTAAAATTGGTGGAAAATCAACATTTTTTTTTTGTTTTTTGTCTATAAACATATGCCCCCCCCCCCCTGTGAAACACAAAAAGCTTTGGCATATTTTTGTAAAATGACAGTCTATATTACATGTATTACCTAACCTACTATATAAATTAACTGTTGAAAGTACGTATAAGACAACAAATCATTGTTGAAAGCAATAATTTAGGGGTACGGGTAATGAGTTGTTAGTAAGCAAAGTAAAATTATTTTTTTTTCATTTGTTTACGATAACTTATAAACAAGGAAGTAATTTGATTTTGTAAACTGGACAACGCTACAGTTAAGGAATCCTCTCTACACCGCACACTAAAGAGTTCTGATACAGTGGTATTGTAAACTGGACAATGCCACAGATTTACCGAAATGCCCCTGGAAATTACCGAAATGCCCCCTAAAACTACCGAAATGCCCTTTAAAAACTTAAATATTTTGATTATTAATCAAATGAAAGTTGGTGAATTTATTATACATATTTTGAACTTTAAAATTAAAAAAAAAATACAATTTGTCAGAAACGTGTGTTTATCTAAGAGAGATAACTCTGGTATGTGTAGTTGTTCTATTTTTACGTCATTTTTCTTCGAAAAAAGAATAACATAATTGTTTCAAATTCTTTATAACTATCGAAATTTTTTTATTTGAATAAAAATTTTCTAATGCTTAAAACTAATCGATCATTTATATACATATATATATATATATATATTTTAAAAAATCGTTTACGGTGGGTAATAACCCAGCTAAAAGCCAGGCAACTTCATATCTAATCAAAATAAATTTTGATATTTTTGTTAATAGTTAAATTATTTCATAAAAATCAGACATATATGTACAGTAATCTACCGGTATTAAATCCGATCCGAGGAAAATCGTACACTTACATATATTTTTAAACAAATGAAAGCAACGTAATTTAGATTTCGTATAAGCAGAATTATTTTCTGAATGTTGTCAATTTACATGCCGAATATTTTTGATTTATTGTTTTAAACTTTTAAATTTAAAACTATAAGCATTTCATAGTTTTGCTAATTTGGCGTATTAAATTATACAACTCTGAACCCCAAGGGTTTAGTCTCCCCTGCTGTATACACTTCTGTTTATTATGATTGTGTACCGTTATCCACTCAAAAATTTGATTTCCTGTCTGTTGACAAGTACGTGTCATCCTCGTTAATTGCCATTTCAGGTAGTTCTGTATCCATCCAGTTTTAATGAAATGACATAGAGTACTCTCAATCCAGCTGAGAATTAATTTCATTAACCATGTCTTTTTTCAGGATTTATCGTTTTCTTATTTTTTTAATGATTTTTTTTAATTCAAGTTTTCTTTCTTTGAATGACTTTTTTAGCTCACCTGAGCTGAAAGCTCAAGTGAGCTTTTCTGCTCACCCGGTGTCCGTCGTCCGTCCGTCCGTCCGTCTGTCTGTCCGTCCGTCCGTCTGTAAACTTTTCACATTTTTAACTTCTTCTCAAGAACCACTGAGCCCATTTTAACCAAACTTGGTACAAAGCATCCTTGGGTAAAAGAGAATTTAATTTGTTAAAATCAAGGGCCATGACCCCTTCCAAGGGGAGATAATCAAGAAAATACGAAAATAGGGTGGGTTCATTAAAAAATCTTCTTCTCAAGAACCACTGGGCCAGAAAAGCTGAAATTTATGTGGAAGCATCCTGGGGTAGTGTAGATATTAAATTGTTAAAATCATGACCCCCAGGGTTTGGACAGGGCCACAATAGGGAATCCAAGTTTTACATAGAAATATATAGAACAAATATTTAAAAATCTTCTTCTCAAGAGCCACTGGGCCAGGAAAGCTGAAACTTATGTGGAAGCATCCTGGGGTAGTGTAGATATCAAACTGTAAAAATCATGACCCCCGGGGGTAGGGCGGGGCCACACTAGGGAATCAAAGTTTTACATAGAAATATATAGTACAAATCTTTAAAAATCTTTTTCTCAAGAACCACTAGGCCAGGAAAGCTGAAACATATGTGGAAGCATCCTTGGGTAGTGTAGATATTAAATTGTTAAAATCATGACCCTCGGGCGTAGGGCGGGGCCACAGTGGGGAAGTTTTACATAGAAATATATATAGAACAAATCTTTTAAAAAGGTTTGCATCACCCAAGTTACTCAGGTGAGCGATGTGGCCCATGGGCCTCTTGTTTAAATTCAAGTAAAGCTTTTTTGAAAATTTGCCAAAAATACCATGACGTTTTCAATTTCTTATAGAATTATTTATTATCGATTCGTTTTTAGCTCACCTGAGCTGAAGGCTCAAGTGAGCTTTTCTGATCACATTGTGTCCGTCGTCTGTCCGTCCGTCCGTCTGTCCGTCCGTAAACTTTTCACATTTTCGACTTCTTCTCAGGAACCACTGGGCCAATTTTGACCAAACTTGGTACAAAGCATCCTTGAGTGAAGGGGAATTTAAATTGTAAAAATGAAGGGACATATCCCCTCGCAAGGGGAGATAATCAAGAAAAGACAAAAATAGGGTGGGGTCATTAAAAAATCTTCTTCTCAAGAACCACTGGGCCAGAAAAGCTGAAACTTATGTGGAAGCATCCTGGGGTAGTGTAGATTCTAAATTGTTCAAATCATGACCCCCGGGGATTGGGTGGGGCCACAATGTTGATTCAAAGTTTTACATAGAAATATATAGGAAAAATCTTTGAAAATCTTCTTCTCAAGAACCAATGTGCCAGAAAAGCTGAAACTTATGTGAAAGCATCCTGGGGTAGTGTAAATTATAAATTGTTCAAATCATGACCCCCGGGGATTGGGCGGGGCCACAATGGGGAATCAAAGTTTTACATAGAAATATATAGGAAAAATCTTTGAAAATCTTCTTCTCAAGAACCACTGGGCCTGAAAAGCTGAAACTTATGTGAAAGCATCCTGGGGTAGTGTAGATGTTCAAATCATGACCCCCGGGGATTGGGCGGGGCCACAATGGGGAATCAAAGTTTTACATAGAAATATATAGGAAAAATCTTTGAAAATCTTCTTCTCAAGAACCACTGTGCCAGAAAAGCTGAAACTTATGTGAAAGCATCCTGGGGTAGTGTAGATTCTAAATTGAACAAATCATGACCCCCGGGGATTAAGCGGGGCCACAATGGGGAATCAAAGTTTTACATAGAAATATATAGGAAAAATCTTTGAAAATCTTCTTCTCAAGAACCACTGGGCCAGAAAAGCTGAAACTTATGTGAAAGCATCCTGGGGTAGTGTAGATTCTAAATTGTTCAAATCATGACCCCCGGGGATTGGGCGGGGCCACAATGGGGAATCAAAGTTTTACATAGAAATATAAAGGAAAAATCTTTGAAAATCTTCTTCTCAAGAACCACTGTGCCAGAAAAGTTGAAACTTATGTGAAAGCATCCTGGGGTAGTGTAGATTCTAAATTGTTCAAATCATGACCCCCGGGGATTGGGCGGGGCCACAATGGGGAATCAAAGTTTTACATAGAAATATAGGAAAAATCTTTGAAAATCTTCTTCTCAAGAACCACTGTGCCAGAAAAGCTGAAACTTAAATGGAAGCATCCTGGGGTAGTGTAAATTATAAATTGTTTAAATCATGACCCCTGGGGATTGGGTGGGGACGCAATGGGGAATTAAGGTTTTACATAGAAATATATAGGAAAAAGCTTAGAAAATCTTCTTAATAACAACTGAGCCAGAAAAGCTGAAATTTACATATAGAAGCATCCTGGGATAGTGTAGATTTCAAATTGTCTAAATTATAATCAGTGGGGTAGGGTGGGGTCACAATATGTATTACAAGGGGTAAATCTAGTAAAGTACAGAATTGTCAAAGCTTCTCAGGTGAGCGATGTGGCCCATGGGCCTCTTGTTTTTTTTCTTGTAAGGTAATCTGGGCTTAATCAATTATTTTTAGAAGAATGATCCCCCACTATCAATCTTTAGATTCTTTAAATTCATATTTCTACGAGGGTATATTGAGGACACGCTAAATTTTTTTTTTTTGATACAAGAAAAAAAATTATCTTGTGAAAAGGAGATAATTACATTGTGAAAACGAGATATTATCTTGTGAAATAAGGATTTGGAAATAACGAACAGTATTCAATCTCAACGTCCATTAAACAAATATACAAAACAAGAGCAGAGCAAACACGGACCTCCGGAACATCAGAGGTGGGATCAGGTGCCATGGAGGAGTGAGCATCCCCTGCTGACCGGTCACACCCGCCGTGTGCTCATTGTCATAATCAGGAAATAACGGAAAAAATCCGTAGTCAATTCAGTGTATAAATAATGGACTAACAATTGGTATGAAAAACGTCAGTCAGCATTTCATTCAATGATAAATCGTATTTGCTGACAAGGTCATTGTATCGACCATAGAATTTACGAAATGATGACTTTAAACGAGACTGTTGATATTCTTGTTTCATCAACTTGCTTGTCAATAATTTACCTCGTTTAAGAAATTGTTCATACGTAGAGCATGCTCTTGCGTATCGAATCAACTGAGATATAAATACTCCGTATGCAGGTGATGAAGGTATATTGCTGCATAAGTAAGGGAAGTTGACGATAGAAAAGTTAAAGTCATCACGTTTATCATATAGCTTGGTTGTTAGATTACCATTTGTGTCTTTTTCAAGTAAAATATCCAAGTATGAAGCAGATGTGTTGGACTCTGTGGTATCTTTTATCTCAAGCTCACCAGGATATATCGTGTCGACGTAGGAATGGAAATTATCATTATTAATTGACAATACGTCGTCGATATATCTAAATGTCGAGTTGAAAGCCACAGCAAGTGTTTTTTTTCTTTTCACGCAAAAGATTTTGCATAAATTCTGCTTCATATGAATATAAAAATAAGTCTGCTAATAACAGAGCGCAATTTGTACCAATGGAAATTCCAATAGATTGTTGGAATACCTGGTCTCCAAAAACCACATAGATATTGTCAATCAGAAACTCAAGCATCTTCTTGATGTCAACTTCAGAGTACTTATGTGTACAATCAGAATCTGTTTTAACAAAATAATTTTTCAAATGACCAATGACGAGGTAAGTAAACTTACGAGTTCCATTTTTGTTGAAGAAGCAGCTGTCAATGATATCAAAAAGCCTGGATTTTAATTTGTCGTGCGGAATTGTTGTGTATAAAGTTGAAAAGTCGTAAGTTTTTATGCTGTTGATTTTTGTAAAGTCTTGTGATTTCAAATTGTCCAAAAGTTCTTTAGAATTTTTAAGTATCCACATCTGATTTACACCACTTCTTGAATATATAGTTGCACAGTACTCTTGAAGTTTTTCCTTCACTACTGTCAATATTTTAGTGAGAAGTAACGAAAGAGGCTTAGTTGAACATTTACTGGAACCTGCAATGTATCTTTGTTTGTAAGGATTCTTATGAAGTTTCGGAATCCAATATATATATAAGGTAGTTCAAATTCATTTTGGCTCTGTGGAATATTAAAAGTATTCAAAACTGACAGGTGATTTTGAAGGATTTCTTCCTTAGAAAGAGTAGTATATGTATAAGTAGGATTACCACTCGTAGAATTAAATCCAAGTTCTTCTAAAATGCAATTAATATAATGAGCCTTACAAACGAAGACAATGTTGTTACCTGCTTTGTCGGCAGGAACCAGTACGTACTGATCGTGTAATCTATCTAATTCTTTTTTCACTTCTGGTTTATTGAACACAGAAGGATAGATGGTTTTCATTTTGCCCCTCAATCTTTTAATACGTGACTTTAACATGGATCTGATACATTTAATCCATTCTGACAAGGTGTCAATGTCTTCTTTTTCATATCTAGCCCATCGTCTGGCGTAATTTTCAACAGAATCCATAATATTTATGAAATTCTGACGCCAGTTGAAGGATCGGGGTTCCCTATATTTAGGACCTTTTAAAATAAGTGATTTAACGTCCTCATTTCGAACTATATTTACGTCACCTGTAATAACGTGTCCAGCAGGACTATAGTTATAGGGCGAAGAAGAACATGAACACGAAAGGGGATTATTTTTCAGAAAGTCGATATCCAGGCCATGTAAAGTATTTTTGTAATTGAAAAGTTTGGAAGCAATGGTCGATGTATATTTGTAGGAAATACAAGGCGTAGTCTTTAACTTGAAATATGGTGGAATATAAGACTGGACCCTTTTGTGATTAAGAATATTACTAATATTTACCGCGTCAATTCCTTTATTGGCATATTGAAGTTTAAGGAAAAGACGGATTGTTTTAGCTGCATTTTCTTCCGTGAAACGTGCGGGTTTAAAAAGCCTATGATGTGCAATATCCATAATCACAAAACCGAGCCTATATTCAGGTGTCGAGGAATCTAAATTTGGATGTTCCTTGGTCTTTTCAAGAAGACTATTTAAAAGTTTCAAAGGGACAGAGTAAAGTTTGGTTCGAATATGATGTAGACCTAACTGTTGATTTACATAAGGTAGTAATGAATCAAAAGAGACGTCGTGTATTGCAGGTTTATTGTACGAACGATGTCCATGACTACGTTTACGTCTCTGAGTATTGTTAAAAAGTCCCATCACATTTACATTATAACAATGTGGGCTTGTTAGATTTCCTACACTATCGACGTTGTCATTACATCCATAGGGAAAGGCTGTCCCTAGTTTCCTAATCCAAACTTCTTCACGTTGTCTACGGAAAGGTGTACTCAAAGATGGACTATTTGTGTGGTGATAAATCTTTTCTAGAATTCTAACTTTCATTGATAAAATAGAATGATCAGGTGAATTAAAATGTTTATATAAAAGCTGCTGACCACCATGATTTATTTGAAATCGATGACCTGATATTCTTTTGTTAAGCGAAAACAAGATAATATCTTGTGAAAACGACATAATATCTTGTGAAAACGAGATATCATCTTGTGAAAACGAGAAATCATCTTGTGAAAACGAGATAATATCTTGTGAAAACGAGATAATATCTTGTGAAAACGAGATATCGTTTTGTTAAAACAACATAATATCTTGTGAAAACTAGATATAATCTTGTGAAAACGACATAATATCTTGTGAAAACGAGATATTATCTTGTGAAAACGACATAATATCTTGTGAAATGAGATATTATCTTGTGAAAATGAGATATTATCTTGTGAAAACGAGATATTATCTTGTGAAAACGAGATAATATCTTGTGAAAACGACATAATATCTTATGAAAACGACATAATATCTTGTGAAAAAAACCTCATTCAAGGAGAGATAATTGGGAATTAAGAAAAATTTGATGGGATGTTTTAAAAATCTTCTTCTTAGGAACCATTGTGCCAGGAAAGATGAATCTTATGGGAAAACATCCTTAGGTAGTTTATATTCAAGTTTGTTCAAATCATGACCCCGGAGGTAGGGCGGGGCCAAAATGGCCGACCAACGTTTTACATAGAAATATATAGGAAAATTCTTTAAAAATCTTCTTCTCAAGAATAACAAAGCCATAATTCATCATATTTTAATGGAAGCATCCTCAGGTAGTGTAGATTCCATTTTCTTAGTCATGACCCCTGGCGGTAGGGAAGGGTCACAATGGTTGACCAAAGTTTTACTTAGAAATATATAGGAATTTTTTTAAAAAATCTTCTCAAGAATAGCAAAGCCATAATTGATCATATTCATATGGAAACATCCACAGGTTGTACAGATTCATGTTTGTTCAAATCATGACCCCTGGGGGTAGCAAAGGGCAACAATGGCCAACCAAAGTTTTACATAGAAATTTATAGGAAAATTCTCATCTTCTTAAGAATAGCAAAGCCATGACTGGTCATGGGACTACTTTGGGATTTAAACTTTTCAATAATAAACCAATTTGTATTTTTTCCTAGCCATAGTACTCAGGTAAGCGATGTGGCTCATGGGCCTCTTGTTTAATATTACGGGTTGGTATATTTTAAGGTAAGTCACTCCTCAAGTTTGTTATATCAAGGATTTTTTGAGAAGTATATTTTTGATAAGTACTCATAAAGTGTAATTCAAAATCACAAAGAAAAAAGGGGGTCAGTGTGCATCCTACGGATCTACGGTACATTTAAGTTGACCTTTTTGCACTTAAAATTCATATCTTTGGTTAATTACTTTAACCCTTATTATATTTGATTAGATATAAGCAAGGCAATAAATATAATCTTATTTTCCGTAAAATAGTTTGAATAATATTTAACATTAAATAAATCTTGCAAATTAATGCGCGTAAATTATTGTTTGACCTTTTTGCACTAAAATATAACATATTTTGGGTATTCAAAAACTTCATAGGCAATAAAATTTTTCTTATATCAAGCTTTTTACGACTTGAGTGCTGATCAGTCACAAGTATCGAGTAGTTTAAAATAATGAAAGAAAAAAGTATGGTCAGTGATGTTAATTTTGAAATATTTGTCAAAATATGTGATTTTCAGGCTAAAAATGGTGTAAATTTGACCTTGACTTTTTTCATTTATTTTCATTTTTTGGGAAAGTTTGTTGAGTAAAGGTGTAAAACTTAATATAAAAATATAAATTAAGACCTATATTAAATATTTTTAGCAATATCAAAACAGAAAATATTCTCCAAGTAAAAGTATGTGAGGCTAAATTTCAATTACATTAAAGTTTATAAATGTGCAGATTTGCAGAATTTTCTGCTAAATATCCTTCCACCAAAAGAAATAGTCCCTCATAAATTTTGCTTCTTTGTCGATTTTTGAGCAGTTTTTTCATTGAATGTTTAAAAATTTACATTGTTGAATATAAATATATCATAAAAATTGAATTTTGATTAGTAGTTTTGAAGTAAAAGCTTCTGCGCTAACTTTTTTAAAAAGCTGAGGAGTGAATTACCTTAAAGTCTTGACTATTTCCATGAATAATCTAAAATATTTCATACAATGACATTAGTTTTCAAGACATTGAAGTTATACAGAAAGATATAGTCATTGTACTGAGTTTATTTTGACAGGTCTCCCAGGATGTGCTGTTTAACTATGTAAAGCTAAAGAAGTGGAAGAAGTCACCATTTTGACAGGTTTAACTAATGCCTAAATTTAGTTTTTTAGCTCACCTGAGCCGAAGGCTCAAGTGAGCTTTTCTGATCACATTTTGTCTGGCGTCCGTCTGTCTGTAAACTTTTCACATTTTTGAATTCTTCTCAAGAACCATGGGGCCAATTTCAACAAAACTTGATACAAAGCATCCTTGGATGAAAAGTATTTATTCAAATTTGTTCAAATGAAAGGCCAAGCCCTCTTCCAAGGGGATATAATTATGAATTAGTGAAAAATTAATTGAATTTTTTAAAAATCTTCTTCTCCAAAACCATTGTGCCAGGAAAGATGAAACTCATTGTGAAACATCCTCATGTAGTGTAGACTCAAGTTTGTTCAAATGATGACCCCCGGGGGTAGGGCGGGGCCACAATGGCTGATCAAAGTGAAAGCATCCTCAGGTACTGTAGATTCAAGTTTGTTCAAATCATGACCCCCAGGTGTAGGGCGAGGCCACAATTGACGATTAAAGTTTTACATCGGAATGAATACATTGGAGAATCAAATTTTTGAAAACTCTTCTTTTTAAGAAGCCATGATTGGTCATATCTTTATGTAAGTATCCTTACGTAGTGTTGATTCAAGTTTGTTCAAGTCATGAATGTGAAGTAGGGGGTAGGTAGGGTGGGCCATTATTGGAAATTGTTTTCCCAAGAACAGAAAAGCAATGATTAATCATAGAAATATGGAGGCATCCTCAGGTAGTACAAAGTCATACTGGTTCAAATGAGGGCTACCATGGTTAGGGCTGGGCCACAGTTGGAGGGGAGTGGGTCAAATGAATAAATAGGGAAAAAAATCATATCCTTAAAAACAGTAAAGGCATTTTTTTGTATGGAAGCATCATTGGGTATTTGGTAGTTTAAAATTTCAGATCCCCCGTCTATAACTACTCAATGCTGAAGTGATTTCTGCTTTTATTTCCTAGCCATAGTGCTCAGGTGAGTGATGTGGCCAATGGGCCTCTTGTTTAATATTACGGGTTGGTATTTTAAAGACTCGACAAAATTCAAGTCTACATTTCCATGAATAATCTAAAATATACCATACAATAACATTAGTTTTCAAGACATTGAAGCTACCCTCACAAAAAAATACTATAGTTAACTATAGTTAACTATAGTTTACTATAGTAAATCAAAGTGTCAAAGTTTTCGTCAAAGTTTTTCAAAGTGTCAAAGTTTTCGCCAAAGTTTTTCAAAGTATCAAAATTTTTCGCCAAAGTTTTTCAAAGTGTCAAAGTTTTCGCCAAAGTTTTTCAAAGTATCAAAGTTTTCGCCAAAGTTTTTCAAAGTGTCAAAGTTTTCGTCAAAGTTTTTCAAAGTATCAAAGTTTTCGCCAAAGTTTTTCAAAGTGTCAAAGTTTTGGCCAAAGTTTTTCAAAGTATCAAAGTTTTCGCCAAAGTTTTTCAAAGTGTCAAAGTTTTCGTCAAAGTTTTTCAAAGTATCAAAGTTTTCGCCAAAGTTTTTCAACGTGTCAAAGTTTTCGCCAAAGTTTTTCAAAGTATCAAAGTTTTTGCCAAAGTTTTTCAAAGTGTCAAAGTTTTCGCCAAAGTTTTTCAAAGTATCAAAGTTTTCGCCAAAGTTTTTCAAAGTGTCAAAGTTTTCGCCAAAGTTTTTCAACGTGTCAAAGTTTTCGCCAAAGTTTTTCAAAGTGTCAAAGTTTTCGCCAAAGTTTTTCAAGGTGTCAAAGTTTTTCGCTAAAGTTTTTCAAAGTTTCAAAGTTTTCGATAAAGGTTTTCAAAGTGTTATAAATATCCAGGTTTTCGACAAAGTTTTTCAAGTGTTAAATTTTTTGATAAAGTTTTTAAAGTATCCAAGTTTTCGATTATGTTTTTCGAAGTATCCAAGTTTTCGATGAAGTTTTCAAAGTGTCAAAGTTTTCGATAAAGTTTTTCAAAGTTTTAAAGCATCCAAGTTTTCAATAAAGTTTTTTGAAGTATCCAAGTTTACGATAAAAGTTTTCGAAGTATCAAAAATTTCTATGAAGTGTTTCGAAGTATCAAAGTTTTCGATAAAGTTTTTCAAAGTGTCAAATTTTTCGATTAAGTTTTTTGAAGTATCAAAAATTTCGATAAAGTTTCTCGAAGTGTCAAAGTTTACGCAAAAGTTTTTCAAAGTGTCAAAGTTTTCGCCAAAGTTTTTCAAAGTGTCAAAGTTTTCGCCAAAGTTTTTCAAAGTATCAAAGTTTTCGCCAAAGTTTTTCAAAGTATCAAAGTTTTCGCCAAAGTTTTTCAAAGTGTCAAAGTTTTCGCCAAAGTTTTTCAAAGTGTCAAAGTTTTCGCCAAAGTTTTTCAAAGTGTCAAAGTTTTCGCCAAAGTTTTTCAAAGTGTCAAAGTTTTCGTCAAAGTTTTTCAAAGTGTCAAAGTTTTCTCCAAAGTTTTTCAAAGTGTCAAAGTTTTCGCCAAAGTTTTTCAAAGTGTCAAAGATTTCGCCAAAGTTTTTCAAAGTGTCAAAGATTTCGTCAAAGTTTTTCAAAGTGTCAAAGTTTTCGTCAAAGTTTTTCAAAGTGTCAAAGTTATCACTATAGTAAATCAAAGTTTTCAAAGTGTCAAAGTTATCACTATAGTTAACTATAGTAAACTATAGTTAACTATAGTTAACTATAGTATTTTTTTGTTAGGGTATACAGAAATAATTACTCATTGTACTGTGTTTATTTTGACAGGTCTCCCAGGATGTGCTGTTTATCTATCTAAAGCTAAAGAAGAGGAAGAAATCACCATTTTGACAGGTTTAACTAATGCCTAAATTAATTTTTTTAGCTCACCTGAGCCAAAGGCTCAAGTGAGCTTTTCTGATCATATTTTTTCAAGCGTCCGTCTGTCTGTAAACTTTTCACATTTTTGACTTCTTTTTAAGAACCACTGGGCCAATTTCAACCAAACTTGGCACACTGTATCCTTGGATGAAGGGGATTCAAATATGTTCAAATGAAAGGCCAAGTCCTTTTTCAAGGGGAGATAATTATAAATTAGCAAAAAATTAACTGCATCTTTTAAAAATCTTCTCTTCAAAACCATTGTGCCAGGAAAGATGAAATTCATGTTGAAACATCCTCATGAAGTGTAAACTCAAGTTTGTTCAAATGATAACCCCCGGGGGTAGGGTGGGGCCACAATGGCTGATCAAAGTGATAGCATCCTCAGGTAGTGTAGATTCAAATTTGTTCAAATCATGACCCCCAGGTGTAGGTCTATGCCACAATTGGAGATGGAAGTTTTACATCGGAATGAATACATTGGAAAATCAAATTTTTGAAAACTCTTCTTTTTAAGAACTATAAAGCCATGATTGGTCATATCTTTATGTAAGCATCCTTACGTAGTGTTGATTCAAGTTTGTTCAAGTCATGAATGTGAAGTAGGGGGTAGGTAGGGTGGGCCACTATTGGAATTCTATAAATATCAAGGATCTTTTTTTTCCCAAGAACAGAAAAGCAATCTTTAGTCATATTGATATGGAGTTGTCCTCAGGTAGTAAAAAGTCATACTGGTTCAAATGAGGGCTACTACGGTTAGGGCTTGGCCACAATGGGGGGGGGGGTCAAAAATGAATAAATAGGGAAAAATCATCTGCTCAAAAACAGTAAAGGCATTTGTTGTATGGAAGCATCATCGGGTATTTGGTAGTTTAAAATTTCAGAACACCCCCTTCCCCCCCATCTAAACTACTCTATTCTGAAGTGATTTCTGCTTTTATTTATTAGCCAGTGTGCACAGGTGAGCAATGTGGTCCATGGGTCTCTTGTTATAACTGTGTTAAAATATACAGTCATGATAACTATCTATAGAGTCTCATAGTTCCCGTAGAACTTTCATATCTAACACTCTATTATAATAACTATGAATTAGTAATGGTAGGAATGCAGATTTTATCATGACTTTTCTTTTGTAAAGACAGAATATTGTAAATACAATATCATAGCAAGTCAGGTTTTAAATGAATTTATGTTAACATCTATAAAAACATAAATTGTTTTCCAGTATGTCACAATTTATATGTGTTTTAATTATAACTAATGCTTTAAAATATTGCTTTGTTAGACAGGTTTTATTGAGAACATTTAGAGGCCGCTATGAATGAAGACAAAGCATTGAGAAGCCAGTGTCAAGGTATTTATGTTTATCTGTTCATTCTATTTAATTGTTTAACACAGTATAAGTACTTACAACCAAAACATTTTACAATGAGTACATTTATCATTATAAAGAGAGTCCTGTTATTGATGTAGATAATTCTAGAACAATGTTGTAATTGACAGAGAGATCTCCCTGACTGAAATCCACACAGGATATTATAAAGTCACAGGAAATACAAGTCTGGTGTCAGTCATGTATAGATTGATATTACAGAAATCTGTCACCGTGTCTGGGGTTAGTGGGTGTTATCACATTACCCACGTGTCTACAGACCGGGCCTGGATCTGTGATAGAGAAGGCAATCTCATCTTAACTAACACGACAGGAGACACACTAGATCAAGTGACGGATTTAGCTAAATATGGTGATGGAGTACATACTGTGACTCAAAATGGTGCTGTGATTTATGTAGACAGTCACCTTAACATCATAAAACGATCTAAAGATAAAGTAAAGACGACACTGATACCAAACACATCACCATGGAGACCAGTGTGTGTCTACAGCTCCCCCTCCACTGGAGACCTACTGGTCGGGATGTCTTATACTGATACAAGGACAGGCAAGGTAAAGCGTTACACCAACACAGGACAACACATACAGACCATACCGCACGACAACACAGGTCAGGAACTGTGTAGATATCCTGGATACATCACAGAGAACCACAATGGAGATGTTATTGTGTCTGACTGGGGCCGTGGTGCTGTAGTGGTGACAGACAGTAGAGGGAGACATCGGTTCTCCTACAGACGTACTCCATCAGGATCATGGCTAACACCACGTGGAATCTGTACTGACGCGCTGTCACACATCCTGGTGTGTGATCCTAACACCCACACAGTACATATCATTGACAAAGATGGTAACTACATGACAGAGATAGATACAGAACAACACGGGATAAACAGACCATTCGGCCTGAGTTATGATGACTTCACCCGCTCTGTCTGGGTAGGATCATACAACACCAACACAGTGAACATCTACCGACTTATCTATGGAGGGGAGGATCTGACTGGTAAGTTATACTGAAGTATTACTATATGTTTGTTTACAATGTTTAGTGTGTATAATATAGTATAGTCATTGTTTTATGTGTAATTACAAGACATTAACCAGGAACTATCATAGTGATAACTTTTAAGTGTAAATACATTACATGGTTAATTAAATTCTAACTTATGTTATGTAACAAGAAAAGTTTTTAAAAAAAAGGATATTAATTGATAAGTTGTCAAATTAATAATGATTTGATTTTTAGATTAGATTTAATTAGACATTATTAGAGTTATTTTAATATGTACTTAGTTGTTAACTTTGTTGTCTGTGACAAACAATTCCTGAATTTGTACAGACTGTATAAAGATTTGTTAACATGGTTAAATAACTCTCATTGATTCTGTCTTCTATTTGAGTTAACATTATATTTTTATATTCCTCTGCTAAATGGTTTGTAGGTTAAATTCATAGATCACTACAAATGTCAGGAAATTGAAAAATAATTGTACAATTGGGGTTCATGAGTGTTGAGGGGGGGGGAGGGGGTAATGTCATAGACCTTATCAGTGGATAATATATACTTTGAATACGTCATTCAATGTGTTAAAACAAAGATTAATCACAGTGACTGCAAACATTTTGTACAGTACTGACAGTTAGATATAGACACCATTGATCATGTTGATATTAACACAGCTTTGTCTAGGAATGTTGTGTATTTCTGTAGCAGGTGTTCAGTAAATCTACACTGTGTACTGGGGTGACATTGATATTAACACAGCTCTGTCTAGGAATGTTGTGTATTTCTGTAGCAGGTGTTCAGTAAATCTACACTGTGTACTGGGGTGACATTGATATTAACACAGCTTTGTCTAGAAATGTTGTGTATTTCTGTAGCAGGTGTTCAGTAAATCTACACTGTGTACTGGGGTGACATTCTACATGTATATTACATGGAGATTTTATGGTTAAAATGAAACCAATGCCAGAATTATAGTCATATCAGTGTACCCTCCCACCCCCAAATTCACCACAAACACACACACTCACCCTCTCCCTCCCTCACACACACAATTTTTGGGGGGTAGGTTTGGGTGGGAAGGAGGTGTCACACGGTGTCTCACTTTATCATGCTATTTAATCTTTTTCTTTTAAGTACTGTTTTAGTGAAAAAACCCTTTTTGTTCTGTATTTACACAATGCATTATGTTAAAAAGTGAATAATTCTCAGGAACAAATATGAAAGAAAACAAGCAAATGTGATGTGATGTGGCCCCAAGGCCTCTTGTTAAAACTTCTTAAGGTTGATAATATGACGCAGTTAGTTTTTAGCTCACCTGAGCCGAAAGCTCAAGTGAGCTTTTCTGATCACATTTTATCCGGCGTCCGTCTGACTGTCTGTCCGTCTGTCTGTAAACTTTTCACATTTTCGACTTTTCTCAAGAACCGCTGGGCCAATTTCAACCAAACTTGCCACAAAGTATCCTTAGGTGAAGGGGATTCAGGTTTGTTCAAATGAAGGGCCACGCCCTCATTCAAGGGGAGATAATTTGGAATTAATGAAAATTTGGTGGCATATTTAAAAAAATCTTCTTCTCAAGAACCACTGTGCCAGGAAAGATGAAACTTATGGGAAAACATCTTCAGGTAGTGTAGATTGAAGTTTGTACAAATCATGACCCCGGGGGTAGGGCGGGGCCAACATGGCCGACCAAAGTGTTACATAGAAATATATAGGAAAATTCTTGAAAAATCTTCTTCTCAAGAATGACAAAGCCATAATTCATCATATTTATATGGACGCATGTTCAGGAAGTGTAAATTCAAGTTTGTTCCAATCATGACCCCCGGGGGTAGGGCGGGGCCAAAATAGCCGACCAAAGTTTTATGTAGAAATTGTATATATAGGAAAATTCTTTTTAAATTTTCTTCTCAAGAATGACTAAGCCATAATTCATCATATTTATGTGGAAGCATGCTCATGTAGTGTTATGTAGTGTAGATTCAAGTTTGTTCAAATCATGACCCCCGAGGGTAGGGCGGGGCAAAAATGGACGACAAAGTTTAGCATAGAAATATAGGAAAAATCTTTAAAAATCTTCTTCTCAAGATTGACAAAGCCATAATTCATCATATTTATATGGAAGCATGCTGAGGTAGTGTAGATTTAAGTTTGTTCAAATCATGACCCCTGGAGGTAGGGCGGGGCCAAAATAACTGACCAAAGTTTTACATAGAAATATAGGAAAATTCTAATAAAATCTTCTTCTCAAGAATGACAAAGCTATAATTCATCATATTTATATGGATGCATGCTGAGGTAGTGTAGATTCAAATTTGTTCAAAACATGACCCCTGGGGATAGGTGTATAGCTCAATAACAAATTAAACCATCTGTTGTAACGATTTATTCCAATGTTTCAACCTGAAATTATAATTAAAACAAAATATAATCACATTATGATGATAACGTCGTTCCGTAGATTTTTCAGAACAGCGTGGGTAATACTGAATGCCACTGTATAGTTTTACAACACAATAATTACAATTCTATATATAACAATTAGTCCGTACTTCGCGTAAGTCACAAAAACATTGTCTACTCACACATTGATGGATCCAAAATTAATATTACTGAGCTATAATGTCACAAACACAGGATTGTCTATCCACGAGGTAAACAAAACAAACTTCCGTTGACTGTAAACAATGAAAAATAATGTCCGACTCTAAAAGTTCCGGAATATCGTTAACGATACACTCCCCCCGACGTTTCTTGACAAGTTTACAACTAATCACATTCATCCACTGGTAGTATAACTACAAGTCTATGAACAGATCTGCGAATGACAGTGTCAGTACACCCATGATACTTTGCACCTGGTCCCACGTTCTTTATCGCACTGTGACGTCTCGTACCTTTCCGTCTGTTCCAGGCTCTGCCTCGGCAACTTGAGCAAGTTTCCACTTTCCACGAATTAGATTTGTATCCTGAACTAATACAAGATCACCCTGCTTCAGATTTCTCCTGCTTGTATGCCACTTCTGTCTCACAATAAGAGTGGGAAAGTAATCTCTGATCCATCTTTTCCAAAAGGTATCAACCAGCTGTTGAATGAATTTCCATCTCAACCGTGGATTGCAACGTTCTTCCATTTGCATCTGAGGAACCCGAACAGTGGATCTCCCTAACAGCAAGTCATTCGGGCATAAGTATGTTCCTTCGTTTGGGTCACACACCTTTGTCCCGATAGGTCTCTCATTTATTAAATTAGCAGCTTCAAACAACACAGTTTGCAATTCTGAAAACGTCAAAATTGAATCTCCAACAGCAATTTGCAGACATCTCTTTACAGACTTGATTAAGGATTCACTGCAGCCGTTTTCCCATGGAGCGTCCGCAGATTTGATGACGTTCCATTCTACTTCAAACTTATCCAATTCCTTGCCTGCAGCTACTAGCTGTGTGCCTGCATCAGAAATCATTCGCTTTGGATTGCCACGAAGTGATACAAATCTCCTGAATACAACAAGGAAACTTCCTGTGTCGTAACCTTCCGCCAAATCTATGTACACACCCCTGCAATTGAGGCAGTTAAACAATACCCCATATGCCTTTCCATGTGTTCGTCTTTTGACTGTGTCACGTATGGTATATGGTCCAAACATATCAACGGCACAATTGTAAAATGGAGGTGCTGGATTCAGTCGGAATGAAGGTAAAACACCCATCTGTTGTTGTATTGTTACTTTATCCCGCTTTCTGCACACAACACAGTTATCCTTGACTCGTCTAATGATTTTTCGAACTCCGGGAATCCAATATCTGCTTCTGATTTTTGCTAACGTCACCTCCAATCCTGCATGATCTTCACCATGAACACTGCGCACAACTAACTCTGTAAACCGACCCTTTCTTGGCAGCAAAAAGAATTCTCTCTGGTTCCATGATTGTTTGATCCATTCAGCCATGCGCTGTCCAACGCAAATAATCCCATCTTGATCGATGAATGGCCCAAGTCTTTGAAACTTCTTCATGCAATCATCTGGTAAGTTTTCCTGTGCATGCTTAACCCAACTTCTTTCTGCTTCAACAGATGTCCCTGAAGAGATCTTGCTACAAATACCTCTAAATGTTTTCCATTTCACAATGGCTAGAACAATGCTGGTAACTCGAAGAAGCTTCTTCAGACTGGCAAACCGCTCTATGTCTATAACAGCACATCCATGGGAAGAACGATTCTCAGAAGTGATTGACATCGTCACCCCAATAATATCAGGTATCTGATCGCTGTCTATTGTATTTTCTTGACTTATTGGCCAAAGTTCAAATGGATTTCTCAGAAAATCTGGCCCGTTTTGCCACTTAGAATCAGTCCCTAAAGCACTTGCTACTGCAACCCTTGTAGTCATGTCGGCAGGGTTCTGATCTCCTTGAACCCACCACCACTCAGTGGGATCAGATGTGCTTTGTATTTCAGCAACACGTGTTGCCACAAATGTCCAAAAGCCATAACTCTCTCGCTGTATTTGTGCTCTTACAATCATGGAGTCGACAATATGCACAATCTTACTGAATTTGAAATTCATTTCTGTTACTAGTTTTTGACGCAGCCTAGACGCAAGCACTGCTCCGCAGAGTTCAAGACGAGGGGTAGACAACTGCTTTGCTGGTGCAATTCGATTCTTTGCAATCACTAGGCTCGATGTGTATTTGTCATCTTTGGTATGCCATCTGATATAGGCACATGCACCGTAGGCTTGCTGACTTCCATCCGAAAATATGACAAGCATTGGATCACCTTCAGTGTTTTCCGGCATAAGGCATCTTTTGAATGTTAAATTCTGCAAATCATAAAGTCCTGTAAAGAACTTAACCCACTTGGCCCTCATATCTTCACTCATAGGCTCATCCCATCCAATTTCATTTTCTTTGGAACACATGGTCCTCATAAGAATTTTTGCAGACAATACATATGGAGCAACCAGTCCAAGAGGATCATATATGCCTTCAACCTGACTTAGAACCATCCTGCGAGTTAGAATGTCTGGAATAAGATGTAATTGTCCATCCTCGATATCATCCTCTGTATGCTTTCCACGTCTTTTTGGCGAAAAGTTCAGTTTTGCCTTGAACATCCAGACATCATCTTTGGGTAACCAAATCATCCCAAGAATGTTTTCCTGCTCGGCACATAACACATTCAATCCTGCAAAGTAGTCATCTTGATCACCAGAAACAATCCAATGTTTTACACGAAATCCTCCAAGGCTTAAAAGTCTTTCAGTGTTCAGAATTATTTCCTTGGCTTCACAAATTGTATTCACTGAAGTGAGTAAGTCATCCACATAACTGTCTTTAATAACAAATTCAGCTGCCTTTGGATATTCTTCCTGATTCATTTCTGCTGTCATTCGCAAGGCCATGGTGGAGATTGCTCCGCTGGGTCTATCTCCAAATGTGACTGACATTAAGACATAATGATCAGGTGGTCTGTCCATCTGCAAGTCCCTCCATACAAATCTGTGTGTGTGCTGATCCCTTTCCGACAGTTTGATTGCGTTGTACATCTTCGTGATATCTCCAGCAATTGCAATTTTTCTTTGCCTAAATCTGATAATAACTCCTAAAAGGTCGTTCAGAACATTTGGCCCCTTTGCCCAGTATTCATTCAAAACATGACCCATATACGAGGACGATGAATCAAATACGATCCGCACTGGTGTAGTCTTGGAACTTGGTTTTAAGACTTCATGGTGTGGAATGTAGTGGATAGGTCCTTCATAAGTTTGCATCTCTCCGTCAGTTAATTTTCTTGCAACACTCCTCTGCACCATATCTGCAATCTGGTCACCATATGCTTCACTGTACTCTTGTCCAGCCTTTTCTAAGCGCCTTTCCGTGCATTTCAACCGACATATCGCAGCATTGATATTGTTGGGGAGAGACTTTGGATCCTTAATCCATGGGTACGTAGTAGTCCAGTTCTTGCCTGCTTCATCATACTGAAGTCCCTCCTTTATAAGACGTAACTCTCGTTCTTCCTTTAACGTGTAGCTTCCATTTCCAGGTGGACACTTCCCACACCTGCAACTTCCACACTTTGGTACACAATGCGTTCCCAGGCTTTCTATGTCGAAAAAATTGTCAACGGCATTCTTAAGGCTTTCATGGTTTAACCGTATTGGTTCGATTATCCTTCCAGAAGTATGATGAATGCACACAAGATTTGACTCCGTTGTAACAGGTACTCGTAACTTGGCGTGACTTCCTCTAATGCAGTATCCAAATTGATTTCGCATCAATTGAAGATTTCCAATTTGATCAATTTTCTCAGGCAATAAGATACAGCAATCAGCTCCTATAAGCAAGTCCACTTTTCCTTCTGGTCTCACTATATCTCCCTCTTAAATCCATTTAAATAATTTCACAACTCCATGAACATCCACCTTTGAAATATCTGCTGTAATTTTGTTCATTCCATATACTTTAACTTGCCAGACCTTGCCACACATGTCTGTCAGTGGCAGCAAGTATTCTTTGCTTTGAATACACTCAGATGTGTTTCCCACCTTCGTCACTGATAATGTCACTTCACGCCCCTTGAGTCCAAGCTTCCTAGCTGATTCAAAAGTTAAAAGAGAAATATTAGCACCAGGATCCCATAGGGTGGTCAATGGGATATTTCCACTTTCTACTTTGCTGATCATGAGAATGACTCCCTTCTTTCCCTGCTCTTCGTTAACAATGTTTACACTGTGATGATGTGCGCTCGCTTTCACTATCGCCCCATGTAAGAATGGATGATGAAACCTGCCACATTTTTGTTGACGAAAATCTGTGATTTCACATGGCTTTCTGTTATTACATCTTTTTGATAGATGTCCACTTTTCAGGCAACTAAAACAAGCACCGTTTCGTTTCAGCAACTCCATCTTTGTTTCTCCATCAAGAGCAGAAAAACCGGCACAGTCCCCAATAGAATGATTGTCAGTCTCGTGATACCAACATTTTTTCCTGAAAGAGACATCATTTCTGGAAGCATCGTGTATTACTCCCCTCTGTTTTCCATTGAGAAGTGCATCTGTCACTTGTGCTAATCCTTCAATCACCTGTTGCATTTTCTGTTCATTTTGCTGCATTTGACTCTGTATAACATTGACAAAAGAATCGTCAATTTTCTCATTTTTCTCGTGTGAGCTGGTAATAGTATGGATTTTTCCTTTACGAGAAACACTGCCATTATCACTTTCTCGAATATCAGAAGCCATATATTCAACTGCAGCTCTTTCATCCAAAAGGAATCTCAACAAATCAGAAAACCTTGTAGACTTCAGTCTAAGTTTCAGCAGAGCCCATTCTCTCTTCTGGATAGAGGGTAATAATTTCTCAATCTCACTGATCATGGTGGCATTGTCCATTTCTTTTTCCAAACCCATCCGCTTCAGAATCAACCAACATCCCTCCACTATCTCCACCATTTCTGTAAACTTTGTGCTGTCTCCCTCAGGAACTGCCTTCAATGCCCTTATGTCAGCCAGAACGGTGTCCGCCAACTTTTCCGGTCTTCCATACTTCAGATCAAGACGTTTAAACATTTCTTCAAAGTCATTATCTACTCCTTTTATAATTTCGAAAGGCTCTCCAGATAAGGAATTCTTTAAAGCAAAGGGATCTTTTCCATATGTTGGAATCATGTGAGTAAAATAGTCTGACTTAAAACTCGGGTAATCTCGAATCTTGCCGCTGAAGTGTGGCGGATCTAATTTTTTCACTTTCAGAGATTGTTCTTTCACGCATTTCTCTTGCAATGTGATTTTCTTGGTATTTAATTTGAGACAAAGGGACCTAGCCTTACACAACTCTTTGTATAATGTGTTCATGTCATGGTTTGCTTCGTCCATCTTTGGTTTATCATTTTCATCATCTGAATCAAAGTTCTCTAGGTACTCACTATGTCGTACTTCCATATCTTTATATGACTGTTCCAAATCACTTAGCATCTGTTTGACAATATCTGATTCCTCTTCATCCTGAATTTTCTCCAAAAGGCGTCCATATATTCTGTGGAACCTTCCCTTTGCAGTACTTCGCTTTTTCCGTAACGTCTTTCTAATTTCCTCTCCCATGTTTTCCAATGTGTTGAAATGTATAGCTCAATAACAAATTAAACCATCTGTTGTAACGATTTATTCCAATGTTTCAACCTGAAATTATAATTAAAACAAAATATAATCACATTATGATGATAACGTCGTTCCGTAGATTTTTCAGAACAGCGTGGGTAATACTGAATGCCACTGTATAGTTTTACAACACAATAATTACAATTCTATATATAACAATTAGTCCGTACTTCGCGTAAGTCACAAAAACATTGTCTACTCACACATTGATGGATCCAAAATTAATATTACTGAGCTATAATGTCACAAACACAGGATTGTCTATCCACGAGGTAAACAAAACAAACTTCCGTTGACTGTAAACAATGAAAAATAATGTCCGACTCTAAAAGTTCCGGAATATCGTTAACGATACAATAGGGCAGGGCCAAAATGGCTGACCAAAGTTTTTAAAGATATAAATAGGAAAATTCTTTAAAAATCATTTTCAAATCCATGATTAGTCATGGGAATACGTTTGGATTTAAACTTTACAATCAAAAGCCATTTTTTTCTACTTTTTCCTACCTTAGTGCTCAGGTGAGCGATGTGGCCCTAGGCCTCTTGTTATCTCTACTGGTCAAAGACCAGAAAAGCTTATGCGATAGGAATGCGTCCGGCGTCCGTCCGTCTGTCCTTCTGTCTGTCTGTAAACAATTTTTCAAAATGCTACTCCTCCTACAGTTTTGGTCTGATTTCAATATAACTTGGCACACAAGTAGATTACATGAAGATACATAATTCCCTTCATCGTTTTTTAATTTTGGTAAATGTTGTTGCCATGGTAACTAAAAATAGAATTTCTGTGAAATTCCTTTAAATGCTACTCCTCCTTCAGTTTTGGTCTGATTTCAATATAACTTGGCACACAAGTAGACTACACTAAGATACATTATTCTGTCTATTGGTTTTTGATTTTGATTAAAAGGTCTTGCCGTGGTAACAAAAAATAGATATTTCTGTGAAATTCCTTTAAAATGCTACTCCTCCTACAGTTTTGGTCTGATTTCAATATAACTTGGCACACAAGTAGATTACATTAAGATACATAATTCTATATATTGATTTTTGGTTTCGATAAAATGTGTTGCCATGGTAGCTAAAATAGACATATCCGTGAAATTTTTACATAATGCTACTCCTCCTAAAGTTTTGGTCTGATTTCAATATAACTTGGCACACAAGTAGACTACACTAAGATGTACATAATTCTACATATCAGTTTTTGATTTCGTTTTTTGCCATGGTCACTAAAAATAGAAATTTTTGTAAAATTGTTTCAAATTGCTACTCCTCCTAAAGGTTTGGTCTGATAACTTGGCACACAAGTAGACTGCACTAAGATACATGTACATAATTCTATAGGCTTTGATTTCAATGAATGGTGTTGCTGTTGTTAAAAGATAGAAATTTCTTTAAAATTGTTTCAAAATGCTACTCAACCCACAGTTATGGTCTGATTTCAATATAACTTGGCACACAAGCAGACTACACTAAGATCCATATTTCTGTATATCTGTTTTAGATATCGATGAATGGTGTTGCCATGGTTACTAAAAATAGAAATGTCTGTAAAATTGTTTCAAAATGCTCCTCCTTCTACAGTTTAGTCTTATATACGATATAACTTGGCACACAAGTAGACTACACTAAGAACATAAAGAGATTTTATCAAGGATCATTATTCTATTTATTGCTGTTTTTAAGTTTCAATTCCCAACTGCTTAAGTACTTTTCTCTTCCTTTGCTATAAGTACAAACCAGTAGAGCTTCAGTCTCGACAGAGACTTCTGGTTTATTAGCAGAATAGCTCACTTGAGCCGAAGGCTCAAGTGAGCTTTCCTGATCACATTTTATACGGCGTCCATCTGTCTAGCTGTCTGTCCGACTGTAAACTTTTCACATTTTCAACTTCTGAAGAACCACTGGGTCAATATTTACAAAGCTTGATTCAAAGCATCCTTGAGTCACTCAAGATAGAAATCGGTGTTATAAGATAAATATCATGCATCTATATAAAGACATAATTATATAACCAAAATGTGTCTGAAATCTACCTTAAAAATATTAATAATATTTAAAATAGGAAGAATAAAAACATGACATTGTCCTTGCATATTAAACAAAAAATTAAAACAATGTAATCTAAAGTAATCATAAGTAATCATGATTACATGAATTACATGATTACATGAATTGTCTGTAATCAGCCTGTAATCGATTACTTTTAATATCCAAAGTAATTGTAATTTAATCGATTATTTTTGAAAGTAATCAACCCCATCCCTGCTTGAGTGATGGGGAATTCAAATTGTCAAAATGAATGTCAAGTCTCCTTACAAGGGAAGATAATCAAGAAAAGATGAAAATAGGGTCTTCCTCTTAAGAACCACTTGGCCAGAAAAGTTGAAACTTATGTGGAAGCATCCTGGGGTAGTGTAGATTCTAAATTATTAAATCCATGACCACTAGGGGTAAGATGGGGCCACAATAGGGAATCTTATTTTTATTTATGAATATATAGGAACCATCTTTAAAAATCTTCTTCTCAAGAACCATTGGGCAGAAAAACTGACACTTATGTAGAAGCACCCTTGGGTAGTGTAAATTCTAAATTGCTAAAACCATGACCCCAGGGGGTAGGGCGGAACCACAATAGGGAATCCAAGTTTTACATTGAAATATGTAGGGAAAATCTTTAGAAATCTTTTTCTCAAGAACCAATGGCGAAGAAAAAATAAAACTTAGTATCCTTGGGAAATACCCCTGGGGAAACTAAGGGCGGTGTCACAGTAGGGGATCCTGGTTTTACATAGAAATGCGTAGGAAAAATTCTCTAAAAATCAATCTCAAGGATCAACAGGCCATAAAAGCTGAAACTTGTGTTGAAGCATCATGGGGGTAGTGTTAATTCTAAATTGGCGAAATCATGAGACCCGGGGTAGGGCGGGTGATGCCACATTGACACAATAGGGAATCCACGTTTAACATAGGAATATATAGAAAAAAAAAATAGAAATTTTCTTTCCAAAAACCACTGAGCCAGTAAAGCTGAAATTTATGTGGAAGCATTCTGGGTAGTGTTGATTCTACATTTTTAAAATCCTGACCCCGGGGAGGGGGGATATGGCCTCAATATGTAATACAAGGGGGGGGGATTCTGGTTGAAAAAAGGCATCTCCAAAGTTACTCAGGTGACTCATGTCGCCCATGGACCTCTTGTTTCATGAGAAAAGACATTACTATTTTTCTGCTACAAAAGTAGTATTTTATTATCTATGTTTTTAAATTTTAAACAGAGGAATTAATTTTTTTTTGACAAATGTCACAACTGACCTCAAGTTGTGATGGGTTCTTAAAATTTGTATTAACAACCCAAAACAAATAATATTTTGGATGACCTTCTGTTCACCAAGAAATAACAAGATTCATAATATAAATTAACAATAAATTTATCTACATATGTACAATTAACATGAAAATGGCCAAAAGTTCAATCATGGTCATCACTGGACAGATTCACACTTCACACCACGTCACAATGTATGGTTCACCATGTTGTCCCTTCGGGTCCACCATATCCTAAAAGTAGCCTCACCACGTACACCAATCCTCTCGTCCAGAACAAAAGCTTAATATACAATTTTGGTCACCTACAATTTTCATAGGGTTTTGACTTTTCTAATAAAATATTCAAAACACACATCTGTTCAATATACTAGATTTTACAAACAAATTACAGAAGAATATATTTTTGCCGTTTAACAAGTAAATGAATTAGAGCATATTAAATATATACATACTCGCTATATTGCTAACAGTTTTCCAAAGAAAATTGCTCTTTAAGGCGATCAACAAAAATATTACAAAGGGAAAAAACTGACTGAGCTGTGGCATTTTATACATAACAAGCAAAATCAAGGAATTGTGGTCCCCCGCTTTCGATGTCTTCTTGGGTGATATGTCATTTTTTCTGACATATTTTGCGTAATATGAAAATCCTATCACATGTTATTTATTTAGAAATCATCACTGAAATCCGAGGTCAAGGTCAAAGGGTCAAAGTTTTTGGTATTTAATGAAAGGTCTTCTCACAAGGATTACGTATGTAAAGTATGAAAGCCCTAGCCCTTACCATTCAAAAGTTATGGCCAAGGTTAACGTTTTTTATAAGTACGAAAAATTTCCAAGGTCAAAAGGTCAAGGTTGTTGGTATCTAATGAAAGGTCTTCGCAAAAATATATATGTGAAATATGAAAGTCCTAGTATCTACCATTCAAAAGTTATGGCCAGAGTAAAAGTTTGGAATTTCTGTGTAAAAGGGGTCAAACTCCAAGGTCAAGGTCAATATGTCAAAATCGGTGGTACCCAAAGAAAGGTCTTGCAAAAAAAAATACATATGTGAAAATTGAAAGTCCTAGCATCGGCAGTTCAAAAGTTGTGACCAAGGTCAAAGTTCTTGAAAAAAGGTTTTACTCAAAGGTCAAGGTCAAAGGGTCAAAGTTCATGGTATCTAATGAAAGGTCTTCTTACAAGGATTACATATGTGAAGTATGAAAGCGCTAGCCCTTACCGTTCAAAAGTGATGGTCAAGGTTAAAGATTTTTATAAGTACGGAAATATCCATGGTCAAGGTCGATAGGTCAAAATTGTTGGTATCTAATGAAAATGTCTTGCCACAAAGAATATATATGTGAAATATGAAAGTTCTAGTTTCTACCATTCAAAAGATATGACCAAAGTAAAAGTTAGGGTTTTTTGTGTAAAAGGGGGTCAAACTCCAAGGTCAAGGTCAAAAGGTCAAACTTGGTGGTACCCAAAGAAAGGTCTTGTCACAAGGAATACACTTGTGAAATATGAGCTCAGCTAAATCAAAAGTTATGGGCAAGGTTAAAGTTTTTGTGACGGACTGACAGACGGACAGACTGACAGACTGACGGACAGACGAATGAAATTTAATGTCCCCTCGCTTTTGCGAAAGCGGGGGACAAAAATCATACTGTTGACCCCAAGGTCTTGCTCTCAACACTGCTACAAAACATCCCTGAATCCCAAGATCACACAGCAGGGGAAACAGAACACACCCAAGTTCACACAGCATGGGTTATATAAAATGCACACCCACGATCACTCAGCATGGGTAAAGTATAACTCCCGGCATCCAGACCTCATCTGACAAACACTAGCCAACACCCAGCAGTATAAATAACTGACCAAACTACTCAAACGGGCTCGACGAGTATACGTTGATAAAAATAGAACAAGTACAACTCAGTGACCAATAGTACGTAAATGAAATAAACGATAACTCCTAATGCCCAAATAAAGATAACTCTTTCCAACACCTGTACAATAAGCTAATATTAATTATTAAACATTGACACAATGTCACTTGTGACAAATTTCAATCCTTGTTCATAGCCCATGACGTAAATCATACGACAAAAGCCATAATATCAGATAATACTCTGAGACTGATTTAAAAAGATAAGATATGAAAATAACAGATCTAGAGTATTGATACATATTTTTTTCCTGGAACACCTGTAAAGTGCATTAAAAAAATTCAAATTCTGCTTCATGTGTGTGTTCTGATGTCCATTCTGAGAACATGACTGTTTTTGTTATAGATCCAAGCAGTGATGATATAAATAAAGTGAATGAGTTGAAGAAGTTTCTGAGAAAGGAGAAGACAACTGTTTCCCATGCTAGAGGAATACTTGTTGGATGTGCTGAGGCTGGAAAAACGACACTGCTGAAGAGATTAAGAGGGCAACATCACAATATCAGCGAAATTACAGAGTCCACGAGAGGACTTGAACTCCATCAACATCTCTTTATTGTTAGAGATGGAATTCTGGAAGGTAAAAATAAATTCTGATACATATTCATAGCATAAATGACAGACAGGTCACTTTTTCATCAGAAGAAGCAAACTTTAGTTTTTAAAGCCCACCTAAGCTGAAAGCTAAAGTGAGCTTTTCTGATCATCCATTGTCCGTCATCCGTCCATATGTAATCTTTTTTATTTGGAGGTGTGAGCATCCCCTGCTGACCGATCACATCTGCTGTGTGCTCCTTGTCATGATCAGGAAATGACAGAAAAATTCATCGTCAATTCAGTGTATAAATAATGGAGTAACAATTAGTATGAAAAACATCAGTCAGCATTTGTCTCCATGAAAAATTGTATTTGCTGACAAGGTCAAAGTAATGACCATAGAATTTATGAAATGATGACTTTAAACAGAGAGTTTGAATTGTAAAAATTAAGGGCCATGTCCTCATACAAGGGGAGATAATCAATGAAAGACAAAAATAGGCTTCATTCATTATAAAATCTTCCTAAGAACCACTGGGTAAGAAAAGCTGGAACTTACGTGGAAGCATCTTGGGGTAGTGTAAATTCTACATTTTTTAAATCATGACCTCCAGGGTGTAGGGTGGGGCCACAATAAGGAATCCAACTTTTGCATCGAAAAATCTTTACATGTATATAGGATATTCTTTTAAAATATTCTTCAGAGCCACCTGAAAAGAAAGGCTGGAACTTATTTGGAAGTATCCTGATTCCTCTGTTAGTGCAAATTCTAAATTGTTCAAATCATGACTCCGAGGGGTAGGTGGGGCAACAATAAGGAATCCAAGTTTTATATTGAAACAAATACTAGAAAAAATCTCCTTCTCAAGAACCACTGAGCCAAGAATGATGAAACTCATTAGGAATCATTCTTAAGTGGTGTACATTCAAGTTTGTCCAAATCATGACTCCTGAGGGTAGGCTGGGGCCAAAATGGCTGTTCAAAGTTTTACATAGGAGTATATAGAAAAAAATTTTAAGATATTTAAAAAAAAAACATCTCAAGATTTGCAAAGCTATGATTGGTGTTGATAATATTGATGCATCTTCAGATGGTGTAAATTCAAGATTGTTCAAATCATTAGGCCAAAGGCTAGGGTGGAACAAAGATGACGGATTAAAGTTTTACATAAAATAGAGGGAACAAATCTTCCTTACAAGAACAAAAATCTATGTTTAGTCATACTGACATGTAAGCATCTTCATGTAGTGATTATTTAAATTTGTTCAAATCTTTGTAACCCTTGTTTTTCCCAAATATTAACAACAAAGATTTAAAGCTTAGGTTCTTTGAAGGATTTTATTAGCTCTTCTGAGCCAAAGGCTCAAAGAGCTAACGCTATGGCCATTTGTGCAGTGTGCGTAAACTTTTTAGAATATGGGCCATAACTCAAGTACCCCTTGGCCAATCAGTACCAAATTTGCTACAGGGTATCCTTGGCCCAAAGGCTACCATTTATACTAAAATAAGGGTTAGGACCCATAAACAAGGGGAGATAATTAGGAAAACAAAATCAAAAGTACTGGTTGCTAAAAAATCTTCTTCTCCATAACTACTAGGCAGATTTTCACCAAACTTACAAACAAGGATCAGGATATGTCGAAAATTAAAATTTTCACGGGTAATTACCCTGGGACAAAGGGCATGGTCTCAAGGTCACTTCAAAGTTGACAAAAATTTACACGTAATAAAAACGTTGATATTTTGCTTACTATAAAGACTAGGATCATCAAATCTTTTAAGTTGATGCATCTCAGGACTTCACATCATGTTAAGACAAAAGTAGGTCACGGTGACCTACTTTTAAAATTTTACAGGCTTTTGTTTTCAAATTGATTTTGAGGCATATTTTGGACACTTTAATGCCTATGATCATCAAACTTCGTCAGTTGATGCATCTTGGGTCCTCAAACAATGTCAACTTAAAAGTAGATCACCGTGACCTACTTTTTGAATTTCATGACTTATCCTTTTAAAAACATTAAATTCCATTATTTCAGACACTGGGAGGTTTAGAATCATCAAATCTAGTACTTTGATGCATCTTGGGACCTTAAAACATATTTATGAAAAACAGGTCACTGTGACCTACTTTTTGAATTTTGCCGACATTTGTTTTTCAAATTGTTTAAATCGCATATTTTGATAACCTTCAGACCCACGATCATCAAACTTGGTCAGTAGATGCATCTTGGGTGTTTAAAAAATGTCGACAAAAATGTAGGTCACGATGACCTACTTTCGACATTTCATGGCTATATTTAAGAATCTTAGGTATTTATTGGCTTAGAATTATCAAACTTTGTGAGTGGATACATATTTGGTTTTCGGAGAGTGACGACGAAAAAGTAGGTCACGTTGACCTACTTTTGACATTTTATGGCTTTATTCAAGTATCTCAAGTACTTATTGGCTTAGAATCATCAAACTTTGTGAGTTGATGCATCTTGGGTTTTTGGAGAGTGACGACCAAACAGTAGGTCATACATGTAGTGACCTACTTTTGATATTTTGTGGCTATAATTATGTATCTCTGGTACTTATTGACCTTAAATCATCAAACTTTGTCAGTTGATGCTTCTTGGGTTTTCGGAGATTGTCGACCAAAAAGTAGGTCACAGTGACCTACTTTTGACATTTTATGGCTATATTTAAGTATCTCAGGCACTAATTGGCTAAGAATCATCAAACTTTGTTAGTTGAGGCATCTTCAGTTTTCGGAGAATGTCAACCAAAAAGTAAGTCACGGTGACCTACTTTTGAATGTCTCAGGTACTTATTAGCTTAGAATCATAAAATTGTGTCAGTTTAGGCATCTTGGGTTCTTGGATAACGTCGACCAAAAAGTAGGTCACCGTGACCTACTTTTGACATTTGATGGCTATTTTAATTATCTGGTACTAATTGGCTAAGTCGTCAAATTTTTCAGATGATGCATCTTGGGTTTTCATAGAATATTGACCAAAAGTAGGTCATGATGACTTACTTTTGAATATCTCAGGTACTTATTTAACTAGAATCATCAATCTTTGTCAATTAATGTATCTTGAGTCCTCAGAAAATTTCAGTCAAAAGGTAGGTCACTGTGACCTACTTATGGTATTTTATAATTGGCTAAATATTATCAAACTTGGTAAGTTGATGCATTTTGGGTCTTATGATACTAATAGAGTTGGAGGCTTCTAATAGAAGTGATAGATTGTACAATTTATCAGAAGAGCGATTCAAGGCCCTTGGGCTTCTTGTTTAGATATAAGCATTATATAACCCTGTAAGAAAAATGTTTAAAATCAGCACATGTTATATTGTAGGGTTAACCGTTATTGAACTTGTATTGGTGAATATTGGCACGAGTTCGTTGTACAAATGCACGAGCTTGCGAGTGCTTTTCTACAGCCATTGAGTGCAAATATTCACCAATATAAATTCAATAACTCCTTTATTATTAACTTAAACATTTCCTGAAATTTTATCATTATTATTCAACTTAAAAAACTCAACTTAATGATTTTTTAGCCTACCTGAGTCGAAGGCTGAAGTGAGCTTTTCTGATCAAAATTTGTCCGTTGCCTGTTGTTGTCGGCGTTGTCGTCGTTGTTGTCGTTAACTTTTCACGTTTTCATCTTCTCAAGAACCACTGGGCCAATTTCAACCAAACTTGCCACAAAGTATTCTTAGGTATAGGGGATTCAAGTTTGTTCAAATGAAGGGCCATGCCCTTTTCCAAGGGGAGATGATTATGAATTAGAGAAAAATTAATGGCATTTTTAAAAAATCTTGTTCTCAAGAACAACTGGGGCAGGAAAGATGAAACTCATGTGGAATCATCCTCAGGTTCTGTAGATTCAAATTTATTCAAATCATGACCCCTGGGGCAAGGGTGGGGCCAAAATGGCCAATCAAAGTTTTACATAGGAATAAACAGGAAAAATCTTTTAAAATCTTCTTCTTAAGAACCAGTGGGCCAGGAAAGATGAAACTCATGTGGAATCATTCTCAGGTAGTGTAGATTCAAGTTTGTTGAAATCATGACCCTGTGGCGTAGGGTGGGGCCAAAAAGGCTAATCAAAGTTTTAAATAGGAATATATAAGAAAAATCTTTAAAAATTTTCTTCTCAAGAACCACTGGGCCAGGAAAGATGAAACTCTTGTGGAATCATCCTTAGGTAGTGTAGATTCAATTTTGTGTGAATCATGACCCCCAGGGATAGGATGGGGTCAAACTGGCCGATCAAAGATTTCATACTAGTGAATTGGAAAATCTTTAAAAATCTTCTTCTCAAGAACCACTTGGCCAGGAAAGACGAAACTCATAAGGAATCATCCTCACGTACTGTAGATTCAAGTATGTTCAAATCATGACCCGAGGGGGTAGGGTGGGGCCAAAATGGCCGACTCAAGTTTTACATAGGAATATATAGGAACAATCTTTTATAAAAATCTTCTTCTCAAGAACTACTGGGCCAGGAAAGATGGAACTCATGTGGAATCATCCTTAGGTAGTGTAGAGTCAAGTTTGTGCAAATCATGACCACCGGGGCTAGGGTGGGTCCAAAATGGCTGACCCAAGTTTTACATAGGAATATATAGGAAAAATCTTTGAAAATCTTCTTCTCAAGAACCACTGGGCCAGGAAAGATGAAACTCATGTGGATGTTAGACCATGCTTTATTCAGCATCATGCACCAAAAGTGAACTTTATAAAATGAAGAGCTCCCTTATGGGGAGATAAGATATACATAAACTAGAGTTACTTCTCTTTGCATATAACACATAAGTAAACTAACATTAATTATACTTTTCTCTTTTTGGGTAAAGAAAATAAAATTAAAAAATATAGAATTAATTAAGTGTTTCAGATTGTAAGATAAAACAATAACATTGTCTTTCAAAACATTGTTTTAACCACAAAAGTCTGGCAGCATCCGTCCTGTCTGTAGAATCTCCAGAACACACAAACCACTTGCTTTTGTTAGGCAATTAGCGAGCTGTTTTTGTCCAGAACACCACTGAATTTTTTTCACGTCTCCTTGAATGACTTCTTCTGTCAATGCCGCGATATCAATTCGGAGTCTCTTATCTTCCACAAGTTTTGTTGAATGCACGGATTCAATCACACTCTTATTGTCTACAAATGCATAAATCGCGATGGATTTGCTGGGAACTCCCAAAATTTCCTCCAACATGTGTCGATAATAAAAACTTGCCTCCAGTCCTTCCTGTAGACTAAGTGCCTCCGCTGCAAGAGTGGAGCGGACAACTCTTCTGATCTTTTTAGCCTGCCAGAAAAGTGGACAGCATTTTCCATGTTTGTCCATAATCCAGATGATAACTCCCTGGGTACTTCCAGTTCCGTCATTAAGGTTTCCTAAAGATGCATCAGTAAATGTCAATATCTTTAGTGATGCAAGATCTAAAGCTGGGAATCTCAAGATACTTTTTAAGTCCTTCAGCCGGTTAATAATTTTTGTTGCTTTGATTAAATCTGTCACAGTTCCACTCTTTAGCTTAGTACTCATATCGATCATCTCAAATGCAAGGTCTGGTCTTGATCCCTGCACTGCCCAGTTGATCTGCCCTTTGATTTGTCTGTATGCAGTCTGTTCTTCATCACTTAGCTGACTTTTCTTCTGACTTGCTCGCAGTGGGTCGATCTCTGTACTTTGTAATTTCTCCATGTAATTAGTGTGATCCAGTGTTATCCCCTCTTGATCTTGCTTAACATAGAAGCCAATATACTGAAATTGGCGTTCTGCAACTTTTCCTGCTGAAAATCTCTCCCTGAACTTGCAAATTTGTCTCTCAAAAGTCTCATCCCCGGCATGGAGAAAATCGTCAACATGAGAACAAATTATTCCATGAAGCTTTCCGTCCCTTTTATAGTAGAAAAGAGCTGGGTCGACACTACACTGTTCAAAGCCAAGTTTGTCAAGTTCTTCTTTAACACTCAAGTAAAACTGTCTTGCACCATCTTTCAGTCCATATAGACAGTGTTTCAACTTCCATATCATTCCGGCAGGTGTGTTACTTTCCTTTGGAGGTTGAAGATAAACATCTCGGTCAAGTTTCTTTCCTTGCAAAAAGGCTGACTTGATGTCTGTGGTTTTGACATTCCATAGTTTACTTGCCGTTAGAGTCAAAAATATCTTAAGCCAAGTTAAGGCCACCTTTTCCAACTGTCGGACTGTCTCTGGGGATGCAAAAATCCTCTTCAAACCCACGAGCTACAAGTCTTGCTCTTACTTGTCCTTCTTTTGAAGTCACAACCCATCTGGTAGATAATCTATGCTGTTCTTCATCCAGAACTTCTGAATATGTGTCAAAGTTCTTTAGTTTCTCTAACTCATTTTGCTTTGCTAGAGAAATGTTGTCACAGTTTGTATTTTCACATGTTGTAGAACTGACACTCTCATCTGTTTGGTTAATTTTCTCCCAAGGAAGTCTACCCAAGTCTACGCTTTTCTCTTGGTCACTCTCAGAATCCTTCACGTTATACCAATCTCTGTTATTTCCTGAAGCTTTGCCTGCTCTGCTGAGAACTGTTGCTTCTATCCAATTCTCATCCTCCAATCCCATCTTGTACTGAATTCTCTCGTTTGCTTTCAGTGCAGGTTTGGGAGGTTGATGCGAGTTCTGGTCAATTTTCTTCTCTGACAGGTATTCAGTGACAGTACTCTTCTTAAGTTCCACTTCATTTGTTTCATCTTGATTTTGTGTTTTCTCTTGATTAGCACCCGTAGTTTCAATATCTGTTATTTTCTGTAGCCTGTTGGGTGACACTCGAACAAAAACTCCACCATGTCGAACGAAAACTACTTTGCCATCTTGAAAAACAACTCTTCCGGGTCCAAGCCATCTGTCTCTACCTTCACGTTTGTAGTACACCATATCACCATTCTCATAAGATTCTTCAGCAGCTCTCACTTTATTTAACAACGCCCGTCTGATTCTTTCATCAGCTTCAGCCTCAATGTAAGCTTGTCTAGTGCTGTGCAGTAAATTAAGATGTTTAGCAAATGTCTCGCTCATCGTACGACCCTCAAGAGCAGGCAGTTTGTCCGTCATGATGTTTGGGAGTTTGGGGTTCCATCCAAATACTAGCTGGTGACTACTAAACCCATTCCACATTTGCAAGGCATTTCTTGCCATGTTTGCCCAACATAACAAGCTCTGTTCACTTACATCTTTGTAATCGTGTTCCAATTTTGTGAGCATCATGTCAGTCACAGAGTGTACTCTCTCACACAAACCATTTTGAAATGGGCTTTCACCTGCAGATGTACAAACTTTGACATTCAGAATGGATGCAACTTCTCGAATTTCGTCCGAGTTAAACTCCCCTCCATTATCTGTCATAATTGCACCCATGACACCAAATATACCAATCCAATGAGACATGATTTTCTCAATAACATCAGTTGTCTTTTTCCTCTGAATAAAAACTGACACAGTGTATCTAGACCACATGTCAATCATGTGTAGTATCCATTTTCCTCTCCAGTACTTCAGATCCATAGCAACCTTCTCATTAAATTGAGATGCCATTGGAAATGAAACGACAGGCCGAGATGGGGTTCGGGCATACGTCTTGCACACTTCACATCTCTGCTCTATTTTTTCAACGTCCTCTTCAAAGCTATCTCGCCATGCACCCGCATCTTGCAAAAGTGATACAAGTCGTTTCTTTGGTGGGTGGGCAAATTGTCGGTGCAGTTTCAAGAGAGTAGAGTATCTCTTTTTGGGGTCCACTTCATCAATACGAACCGAGCAAACTTCCTCAACGGGTATCATTTCTGTTTTATCTATAGGGATACAATAGTGTCCAGAAGAGGTCACATTAAGGTTCATTGTTTTCCCTAGAATTTCTGCTGTGTCATCTTCTAAGTTCATCTTTACGCCTGCAGTTTTCATAGCTGTTCGTGATAATAACAATGGAATGTCAGAATTAACAACATCAGTTGTTATTGTCACATCTTTCCCTGCTATACGGGCTGGAATTGCAAATTCTCCTTCAGATTTCAGACGAGTTCCTCCTCCAAACTTGAAAACTCTTCTGCCCTCAGTTTTTCTAATTTTGTTCTTGTCCAAATCATCCAATGAATCAATGTATGTGTTGATCCAGGTACTCCCACACACTGTACTGCTGCACGCACTGTCTAAAACTGCACAGTTTCTTGCGTCCATCCCCAAATGTCCTATTTCCTTTGGTTGGTAACCTGTAAATAGTACAAATTCTTCTTCCTCGGCTGAACATGTATTGACGTTAGCCATATTTTCCCAACTATGAGGACATGTTGCCACCATATGTCTGAATGACCCACAAGATTTGCACGTTAACACATTTCCATCCGGTCCTGATGGATTCATACTCTTTTTGACTGATGAGCTGCCAACACGCGATTGTCCACGGTACTGACCTCGATGAAAGTCTCTACTCTGGCCACTCTGAAATCCTCTTCCTCTCATCTGCTCACTCCTTCCCCCTCCCCGATAAACTTTGTTGCTCCTCATTCTAGTGTATCCCGCTGCTATTAGTGCTTCTTCATTTTCTGCAAGGAATGCTGGTTTAAGTTTAATGGGTACTGGTTTGGTAGGTGCATTTCCTTCACAAGTTTCACCTTTGAATTTTTTAAGTGACTTCTTTGCTTCTTCATATAAAGTTTGTTTGTTCTCAAAATTCATTCCTGTCAAGACGATCATTCTTTCTTCTTTGCTTATCAATGATCTTCTGAGTAATTTGAATGCCAAAATTTCTGGGGGTAGCTTCATGTTTTTCTTTTCAATTTTTCTGTATTTTGCATCAAAAATGGATATGTATTCATTGATAGACTGTCCATCACACCTTTTAAAATCTTAAAAATCTTCAAATTTTTCTAAGCTATCTGCCAGGTCATCTTTGGCTAAATGTTTGTCCAAAAATCGTATTAATGTTTTCAAACCTGTGTCTTTTTTAAGATCCTCCAATTTCAGCTGATCAAACACTTTTTCACGTATCTGGGACTCATCATTTTCAGGAAGAGACAGGGCAATAGCAACACCTTGTTTCTTTTCATCTAACTCTGTGACTTCTTTCCATGCTAAGAGTTCTTGTTTGTATAGTTCATAACTTTTGATTTTGGGGTTGTAAGATGGGGGGTTGATTTTTGTTGACATTTTCTCAGTTCGCTAAAGTCAAACCTTTTTTTTTTCATTCACCAAACACTGAATTGTTATAATTAAATGTCACACACTTGCTTACACTGTTTTCAGCACTTGTATCCTTAATTTTCTTTCAACCACGCTCTGCTACCATTGTTAGACCATGCTTTATTCAGCATCATGCACCAAAAGTGAACTTTATAAAATGAAGAGCTCCCTTATGGGGAGATAAGATATACATAAACTAGAGTTACTTCTCTTTGCATATAACACATAAGTAAACTAACAGTGGAATCATCCTCAGGTAGTGTAGATTCAAGTTTGTTCAAATCATGACCCCCTGGGGTAGGGTGGGGCCGAAATGGCCCACCAAAGTTTCTAATAGGAATATATAGGAAAAATATATAGTAAAATATCTTCTTCTCAAGAACCACTGGCCAGGAAAGATGAAACTCATGTGGAATCATCCTCAGGTAGTGTAGATTCAAATTTCTTCAAATCATGACCCCTTAGGGTAGCGTGGGGCCAAAATGGCCCACCAAAGTTTCTCATAGGAATATATAGGGAAACCTTTTAAAATCTTCTTTTCAAGTACTTGAAAGCCATGATTAGTAATATTTATATGGAAATATCCTAAGATAGTGTAGATTTCAAGTTGGTCCAAATCATGATTCCCTTAGGGGGCTTAAAATTCAAGCCCCTCCCCCCCCCCAACCCCCCACCTTATCAAACTTTCAGTTCTGATCTGATATGTACTTTTTCCTAGCTGATGTGTTTAGGGGAGCGCTGTGGCCCATGGGCCTCTTGTTATATACTGAAGGGAAAAAGAAACGCAGGGTAGCATAATTGTCGATAAATATTTGACCACATAAACGAAAATTACGAAAATTGGTCTGATGGAAAATTTAGTTACTGTGCATCAAAATCAGTATTCAGAATTACTCAACCGTAAAATTTATGACGTCACGTAGGGAAAACGCTAAAAAGCCCAACACACGTGCAATTTGATAACGACGTGTTTGTCCACAAATCTTGTTGCATTGTTTGATGCATATGAGGTATGGACATCGTTTTTCAATAGTAAGAGACATTATGAATTTATTGCACTCTTGGTACAGTTTACGGAACTTCAATGGGGTCTTGTTTTCGAATTGCCTAATAAATGAAAAATGCAACAACGGTTTCCTAATCAATTTCTTGTAAATTTTCCCCCATATAACTTTTTAGCCGTTGTCAGAGAGGGTTTGGAGTGGATTTCAATCAACCGTGACGATGACGTTAACGCGAAACAGAGCCATGTTACGAGCGGGTAATTCGTCCTGCGATCTCTTAAATCGCCACCTTACTACCACAAAAACAGCCATTTCTAGTGTACACGATTATAATCATTACATTCATACCAAATTTGAAAGAAAACAATTCCGCAATTTGGTTTTTTGAGCCGGTCAACTTACTATTGTATTCCTCTCACTAGCGCATGCGCGCGCCGTTTGACTTATTATTTTGCGTGGTTACCCATGCTTAATATAGCCAGGGTTTGAAAAATAAACACTCTGATGAAATTCCATGCAAAGGAGAAATAAGACTCTGACAGATGCACGAGATGGATATTGAAGATAATGAGAGTTTTCGATTTTCCCTTTTGGGGGGTAACGTCATTAGAGCTTCGATAACTCATGAATAATTACGCAAAGTCATATGAGAATTTGGTTATATCTTTTTGAAAGATGATTTTTAAAGTTAGATAGGAGAACTAAAATTTTTTTTAAGAAAAACAAATTTAATTCACCTCAAAAGTTTACCCTGCGTTTCTTTTTCCTTTCAGTATATATTGGTATTCAAATTAACGCTTTTCCTGTAATTCTTCAACAGTGTATCATTCCGATGACCCTGTCGAGCGTTATGATTTGTATATTTGGGCCCAAACGTACTGAATTTTTAATCATTAATTTCATTTTTGTGTAAAAATAAATAGATCTAACCTACGTGCCACTTCATTTATTTAATTTGACTAAGGAGAATTTGACCAGAAGATATTTTTGGTTTACAACGAGGCATTTGATAGGGAACGCTCGTATCTGGAATATTTTTGCATTCTCATATACGTAATACAAACTCAAAATTCAAAACACCACCGAGATATTGTACGCTAGAATCCTCTGATTTTGTGTAGGGTTTTATTAGAGACTATTTATTAGCTATATAATATTAGATGCTGTCATGAGACAGTAATACCCGCACTAAGGTGTTTGCCTCTAAATAGAGTTAGACTCTCCTTGCAATTGAGCTCTACCAAGGAAAAAGTCAATGTAATTCAATAATTAACATAATACATGTATTCATCAATTTGAGCATAATATGCTCAGGTGACCATGCGACCCATTGGCCTCAATCTTATAGGTATTTCATATCCTTAATATTACCAGTGGAAAATTAAATAACAGAATTAAATTAATGATGTAAATTTGGTTTTATTGATTGCATATTGTTTAACATCCCTCTCGAGAATTTTTCACTCATATGGAGACGTCACCGTATGCCGGTGAAGGGCTTCAAATTTGGACCTTTACTCGGCACTCAGGGCCATTGAGCAGTGAGGGATCTTTATCGTGCCAACACCTGCTGCTGACACGGGGCCTCGGTTTTTAAGGTCTCATCCGAAGGACCGGCAACTTTCACTTCAAAGTGCCGAGCGCATGGCGAAGGAACAGTTGCTACCCATTTTTTATCGACTTAGGTCAGTTGCAGCCGAGATTCGAACTCACGACCTCCCGTTCACGAAGCGAGCGCTCTACTGACTGAGCTACCGTGAACAGTAAATTTGGTTTGATAAAGGGGGGATATGAATTTTTGGCACATAATTGGAACTTTTTATATCTATTTTCTCAGAAAGATCAACAACAAATAATATTATTCAAATTAGTGTAAAGCGTTTTTGATGATTTTTTCAAAATTTGCGAACTTTTTTTATACTTTATTAGGCAGAAACTCCTTGAAAGCTGCCATATACCCAATCAATTTAGTTAACCCCCACCCCTCTCCCATCAATACACACACACATGTAACCGAGCAGTTAATGGCAAATGATGACTCAGATGTTGGTATCCATTTTATTTATTGAAGAATTAGAATAAAGACATTGACCTATAACAAAATCAAAGAATACATTAGAAAAAATCCATATAGTTTCATAAACATTGACAATAAGTTACCGTTTATGCAGTATACACATAGAAGACAGAAAAATGTACTGTAGCAAAATGAACTTTGAACTTACAGACAAAATATAAGAATTAACTGAGACAACTTTAACTGCAAAAATACGATAAAGTATAAACTTCGCAATTAAAATAATATGCCAACCCCAAATCTTTAATAGTAAAGTAACAAATAATTAAATATGAAAGTTACATACCACAAGATGCATCTGATATCGGCTGGATATAATTTCTTCTTTAAAAATGTAATACTGCCCAAATTTGCTTAGTTTGAACGGTTACTTATACTCAAGGTAAATTAAAACTATTGGATAATATCAAATTAGCCAATGAAATTGAAGATAAAAAATATTTAAGATTAATTTAGATGAAACGAAAAATAGAATGATTCCAAAACGAATAAATACATAAGATAAATTATAATAGTAAATTTGGTCTACCACACACACACAAACACACCCTATTTGCCTGTCTTTGGAAATAGGCCTAGATGGCAAAGTTAAGATAAAACATCTTTTGTGAACTAGAGGTACTGTGAGCAATTAGCTCACTAAATGATACCCCCCGCCTCCCATATGAATATAATGGCAGTGTCCATGTTTTGCTCTGGAAAATCAAAAATATATGTCAGATCAAAATGTGAAATAAGAGGTCACAATGTAATGGCAATATGTAATTAAGAATCTTTGAAATTTTCATTAAATTTCCTTCAGTGGTATGAGAGGAGATGCAGATAAGAGATGGGTACCCCAAAGCGTAACAGACGGATGGACGGTCAGACGGTATTACCAATTACTATATTCCCTACCACTTTTCAAGCGGGAGATATAATGATAATATTAAATTTGTTCTTGTACCATACATCTATCTGAACACCTGCATCACAGTTGGCTTGCGTCATGCGTCACGTACCCAACTTAAGTTTTACCATTATCATTTTAGATTGCACTGCACGTGCAGTGTGGTGTACACATCATTCCATGTATGTCAGTAGGAATTATGTCATTTTGTGTTTTAATTAGATTATATTTCATGAAGTTGATAGGACCTATGACAGTTGGTAAGTACAAGTTTTGGTATAGATTTGGGTAAAATAGTCTGAAATGCAAATGGTTAGGCTAAAGTTTAAAGGATCAAAGGTCATCTGATGCTACAATAGATGAATTTCACACTCTGGAGAGTATCGTCCGTTATAGATGTTCCATTCAGTTACAAGATCCAGAATTTTTTTTTTCTGAGAGGAAGGGGGGATTTTCAGACCAGAGTCTCC
>NW_026931451.1:0-47650 GCF_032062105.1 Saccostrea cuccullata
ACGCGTGACTTTCACTTCTAGTACCGAGCGCTTTGCGAACGAACAGTCACTACCTATGTTTGCGTCTTAGGTATGACGCGGCGCCGCGATCGAGAATCGAACCCTGGCCTCCCGATCACGAAGCGAACGCTCTACCACTAGGCTACCGTGACCGGTCCTATTTAATAGAACATTCCAAAGAAAAGGTACGAAGATTAACTCGTGGCGTTTGGCGCTGAATTTTGAATAGTGACCCGCCTTTGATAAATTTTAGAGAGAAGCACTGTTTCGTGAAAATGTCCAAGCAGATTAGGAGTAGAGGTCCCAATAGCGTAATATTCAGAGCGTTGGAATTTTATGCTGGTGACTTGCGTTCAATCCCCCTTCTGTGCAAATATTTTTTATTTTATTTATTTTCAGCTCCATTTAACGTTTTCTTCCCGGAATCGGACGGAAGACCTCTCGTTGCTCGCAACGAGTTTCACATCTAGTTCTCTTTTATTTTCATTTTTCGAACTATCACTTTTGTTTCTACTGGTTGCATGTATCCAATCTGAATATCGAGTATTGTTAGGTATCTCTTTCTCTCTTTGAAAAAAGCCTCTAATTACAGATTAAATGCAAAAAGGGGGTTATCTTCCAGTGCAGTGATTATGAAATCGACGTATTTTAATCGCACTATATCTCATTTTACTTTGTTAGAAGAACTGACTAGGTACCAAAGAATTCAAAACGTCTGTCCTAAATTGACAAATAAATTGAGCTGGTAGTATAAAATCAAATATTCTTGATTGAAATAGTTTCTCTCTTCATAATTAGACAAGTTGATGTGCTTCGTTAAATTTAAAAATATATATTTCTTTTTAAAAAGTACGAAGATGTATTGAAAGAAACAGACTGATTTTCAAATAAGGATGTATGCAAAGATATGTTCCATCGCTAATCATCTATAAAAGTATCAGAGGATATGAATGCATTGCATCTAGGACATTAAAATTATAAATGTATTTGAATAAACACATTCGATGGCCTATTTCCTGAGTTATGCATTTTTTTTTACATGTACAGTATATAAACTTTTAAATATCTATTTACTATCGTACCGACAGTTTTACTGAAATATGCAGCAAGTTTTTGTCTTTTTCTATAGCCATCATTCATTTTTATGTTAATACTGAGAGTCAAATTCTTATTAATCTGAAGTCTAAAGTTTTCAGTTTTCACTCATGTTTCATTTTGATTAAAAAAATTTAATGATCCTAGCACAAATACATACAATATAATTCTAACTTTTGATGACTTACTTTAGATATTGTCATATCACCAAGATAACAACATGAGAGAAAATTTCTTTAATGGTTTAAATATCATGCTTACTCCTCCTAGACACGTAATCAGCCCTCTGTTGTTATCATTGACCGCTCTTTTTTTCCTCTGTTGACGATTCTTTTTGTTTACTAGATCTATGACATGGATAACTTTTTGATATCTTTACATTTTACATATAACAATGTTTTAGATACCTTTATCGGAATCAGATCACCAGTCTGGAAGATAATGCCTTCGACGGTTTGGCAAATTTAAAGGAACTGTAAGTAAATCAAACCAATGAAAGAAGAGCGTAAGATTATTTTCCCTTTGCACCAGCATGTATATTTTCTGCTTAGTTAACAACCATTGAAACCTTTTTTTCTGTTAACCACTGGTGAATGCTTCTAATCAAGGTTTATTTTCCCTTTGAATGAGTCCGTGTATATTGTGCATTCAGTTTCCCGATTCTGTTCACGTTGATACTATGCGTCGCACTCCATCATCCGCTTCAAAACAACAACAACAACAAAATCATATAATAAATTGAAACCAAAAGGCTGTTGAGTAATTATACTGTAAGTTAATCGTTTAACTGTTTAAAGTCTAAATTTGATCCCAAGTAAATAAATCATTAACATTCATTTGACGGAACATTTCCAGGAATCTTCAACTGAATCAAATAACCACACTCGAAGATAACGCTTTCACTGGGCAACAAAACAAGTATCATTTTTAACCATCTGCCTTCCTTCACTAAAACGACAAATCCAATCATTGATTGAATTTTTAGGAAGTCATTTATCTTATTAAAATGTATACAAATTATTATGCGTTTCTTCAAAGGGAATTCTACGATATACCATGAATTCTACAGTCGTTTGTTAAACGAGTACTAGTGAGACAACCATTTTTCGTCACAAGTGACCTGCATGATGACGTCATTTTCACATTGTGACGTCACAATCAAGGAACAAAACTTGATTCAGCATATGCTAATTATAGAAATTGTGTATGGCTACGTGTGTACCAATTTTTTTTCTAATTTTAAATGTGGTTTTGTAGAAATAGAGATAGTTCGCGAACTTTTTGATCACCCCTCGTATCTGGAACACCTGTTTGACAAAAGTTATTATCGTTAAATAGATTTATACTCTTCTTGAAATCAAATCTTGACTACATTCTGTTCCTCATATCATCGATTAGTTCTGCAATTTCATTTTGGTTGAATTGTTAGGAAACCTGTCCGGGTTTAGGATCAACTACATGTCATTCATGCATTTTCTTTTTTTTTAGGGGGGGGGTGCGTGTGTGACTCCTGTATCGAGTAAGAAACAATGAATAACTCTTGTCCTCAAACAAAGTATGCTTACACTGTGTAATAGTCCCAGTTGTTTGTTTTCTTATATTTAGAGAATGATATTTAAAATCTGCATTCATTTGAACGCAGTTAATCTTTAAAGTGGAAGTAATTTATAGAAGAAATTGAAGTGAAATACACCAGCGTGTCTTTTATAAAAAGAACGTTTAATCCTATAATTAATCTCAGATATTAAGGAATGTCGCTCGTGAAATTGGTAATATCAAGGTTATATTCTGGAAAGCATATTTTAGATAAGTAAACATATAGCATGACTCAAAATCGAAAAGAAAATGGTGGTTAATGTGAATCTTACTGAGCTACGGTACGATTAAATTGACCTTTTGCACTTGAATCGTAATATTTTGGTTAATCGCCATAATCTTTATTACATTTTATCAGATGTAATTATGACAATAAATATAATCTTATTTTACGTAAAATACCGGTAGTTTGAATAATATCTATCATTGAAGTCAAAAAATCATGCAAATCAATGCATATAAATTATTGTTTGACCTTTTAGCACTAAAACACCATATTTCGGATATAAAATCTAAGTAGGCAATAAAATATTTTCTTGTATCAAACTTTTTATGACGTAAGTGCCGATCGGTTGGAGGTATTGTTTTGTTTGACATTTGTATACAAAAGTTTGACAAAAAAAAATGAGACCTGTATTTAATATTCTTTGCAAATCAAAACGGAAATTTTTCTTTAATTAAAAATATGTGTGGCTAAAGTTCCATGATATAACAAATATGTAGATTTGAAGAATTTTCTTCTAAATATCCTTCTAACCCAAGACATTGTCCCTTATAAATCTCACTTATTTTTTAATGTGTGAGCAGATTTTTAATTGAATGTTGAAGAAATTGCATTTTTTATTTCAAATATCTTGCAAATATTGAATTGCAATCAATAGTTTTGAAGTTAAAGGTTCAGACTGAACTTTTCTAAAAAGCTGACGAGTGGCATATAGCTTAACAAGTAAAAGACGTACAACACACTGGGGGAGATAACTCTTGCGATTTCAATTAAACGTTTAACTTGACGTCAATTTTTACACTTATAGTAAAGCGTTAAAATAGGAACGAATCGATCCCGACTTAATTAAAAGAAAATGGGATTAGGTACTTGATGTGGTTTCTTTAGAAATACCATTCGTATCCTTGATAAATCGGGCTGGAAGAAAAGAATGATTTTTCTTTAATTTCTTTGATTTTATATGAAACTCGTATCTGTAATCAATATTAGTCCAGCAATATTCTTTATCTTTTTATGGTTACAGTTAGCTATGTAACATTCACATTACCAGATCACGAGCATCTTAAAATCAAAAATTAGCTATATAAATTAGACACGATCTCGTTGCGAGCAAAAAAAAAAAAACTCGTAAAATCAAGCTGAGAAGTGTTTAAAATTTTTGGTTATAAGTAGTCCATGAGCCACTGGGAATGGTCGGTACCATTTTGGGTGAATAAACTTTATAGTGATATTTGGTAAGGTATACCCCTAACTAGTGAGAAAATGTATGATAGCATCAAATCTGTAGTGGCTTCAATGCTGGAGACAGAGTTATTGTCCTTTATTTGGTCAAATTAGGTATTTTGAGCTAAATATATTTTCAACTTGCAAAGTATTTGTCACACAGTTGCCAACCGTGATAGAAATTTCTGCCAGAATTACTCAGAGATATGATGAACATATTTAAAGAGTATAAACTGAGTTACTAGCCGTGATTCTAACAAAAATTGCAGATTTTTACCACTTTTATTCAACAATTACATGTACCTCATAAATTTGTATAACAAAAAAAGATAAGTACCAACGCACATATACTAGTTTAGTTATTCGTCCGCCGGTGACGCCGATGACCACTGTCTCATCTTTGTGGGGGAGGGGGTTGACCTTGACGGTTGTTGCAGGGGGTGACTGGACAGGCCGATCCTCGCACAAGTAGATGATGGATTTTTTTTACTTTTGCTACGCCCCCTTCTTTGTAAATCTCAGCTGGGATGGAGTATCCGCCAGATGCTCTTCCAGTTGACAGCAGACTAATTGCTCTCTGGATGACATGGGAAGGGCGTCCAGTAACTGGGCAGTTGGTGGACGGCTTCGTCGTTGATGGTAAAAGGGCGTTTCAGAACGCCATTGATATGTTCAGCCCACTTGTCGAGTATCTTTTCCTTCTCTGTGATGAGTGTCACTGAGGAGGGGATGAGCCTGAGTTGGCCCGTAGACGTCCCCCACTTCACAGTAAAAATTCTTCCTGCTATGAGATTCGGCGTAGCGTTGGATCTCGTCAGCTTTGGCATTCAGCCAGGGGACTTGCATATCCCGAGGCTTTTGCTGTATTGTGCTGCGAGCGTTCCTCAGAGCGTCTTTTTGGCTGTGAAGGTGGGATCGTCTATATGAGCTTTGTAAGCGCGATGTTTGTCCTCAAAAAGCTGTGTGATCTCGGCTCGGTTCTCATCAAAGCAGCATTTGTGTTTTTTGGTGGAGGGCCCAAGACACTCGAAGGCTGTATTTTACACTGTATTACGAAGTGTGCCCAATGCTGCTTCCACGTCGTGGTCATCCAGCACGGTGGAGTTCAGGCGTTCTTCCAGGGTGTCAGCAAAGTACTGAGAGATGGAAGGCAACTTGAGCTTGCCAACGTTGAGATGCTTTGAAGCCTTAGTCCCCTGAGGACATACATGTATCCTGAGTTTGATCCGGAAGTTGAGAGTTATAGTTTAGAGACGATGAGACGGTGATCTGTCCAGCACTCCGCGCCGCAAATAGCCTTGGTGAACAATCGAACTTTCTGTCTGTCTCTCTTCCTGACAATGAAGTAGTCAATGAAATGTGCTTTCAGAAAGGTTGCATCCATGACGTCTTGTTACGGATGGGAAGGCAGAAAACGGTGTTAGTGATGAGAAGGCCATGTTCAGCGCAGGTCTGGAGAAACAACAGGCTGTTACTGTTGCACTTGCCCACTCCGTGCTTCCCAACCACGCCTTCCCCGGTGGTGGTGTCACGCTCAACTCTGGCATTAAAATCACTAAGAATTATGAGCTTGTTGGCATTGGGGGCGGCGTTGATGATATTCTGGAGGTTTTCATAGAACATGTTTTAGCTTCCTCTGGGTTAGGCAGGGTACGTAGGAACATATGCGCTGACAATAGTGGCGAACTTTCATCAAGTGAGGGTGGCCTTATCGTCATCAGGCGGTCGTTCACGCCTTTGAGTACGCCGGTTAGCTTGCCAGCAAGTGTTTCTGTATAGCAAAGTCTACGCCAGGTTCTCGTCTCTTCTTCGCTCCTCTTCCACTCCAAAAGAAGGTGAAGCCTCTTTAACATAGTTCACATTCTCCATCCATCCTTGTTTCACTGAGAGCTGCAATGTCAATGTTATATCTCGCGAGTTCGCTTGCGATCAGTCCTGTGCGTCTCTGAGGTATATCTGTAATGTCTCTGTCGAGAAGCGTTCAAACTTGCCACGATGCAAGGTACAGTGGGATGATCCTTTTTTTATTGTTCTCTTTGTTATCTATGCCTTGCTCCAAGCATTCCACGGTGCTTGCTGTGTCCGCCTTCTTCTCCGTTGAACCATTACGATTTCTTCCCCAGAGTCCGCCGGTGCACAGTCTTTACATGCGTTATGCGTAGACAATCCCACAATCAACAGTGTTTGAGACCCGTGAGCACTTTGTGTAGAGAGTGCTCTCCTAGAGGGATCTCCCTTAAGAGGGTATGAATTCTCTCTACCCGGACTAGTGGAGGGAAGGGGCGTTAGGCCATTGCAGGTCGTGAGACACTGCCCACTGCCCACAAAGCATATATATATTGAAACAAATGACTGTGCACATATGTTGCTTAATTTTGATGCCAAAAATATATAACAGATTACAGGGTTTACTTATATGAACATACAAGTGTCTATAACCACCATGGTTTAGCTTTAGATTAAATAAATAAAACATTTTAAGTAAAGGCTCTACTTGAAACCTGACATACTAGTATTCACAATATATATGTTAATGAAAAAATATACGCTCAGGGTTAATCAAGGGAATTATTCTTCAATTTTCAGATTTAGGATAGGGATGAAGATTTACTATTAAATCAAGTTATATATATTTGTAACTGAAATAATCTTTTAAAATGCTAATACGTGAAAAAGATTCTTTAAATAAAGTGACCGTGCAATATGTCTTTGATGTAAAAATTTTCACAGTAGTAAATTCTTTCAGCTGATTAAAATTTCAAAATCGCATATTCCACTTTTATGATCAAGGGTAGATATACTCCTATATAATTTAGATGGCTTATTACAGACCCAATATTGAATAATAATTGAACAGGGTAATAGCACGGTCTGCATTCAAACGAATTTTCAAGAAAATATCATTCGGAATAAGATAGAAATTGCGTTTTGAAAATCCTACCTTTTTTTCAAAGACACAGTTGAGAGAACGAACATGTTGGGTTGGTGTATATAAACATTTGATACACCATTAAAGCCACAATCAATTGAATGCTATCGTACATTTTCTGAAGGTAGACATATATTTCCTTCAAAAACTAACTATAAAAATTAATCACCCAAGATGGTACCGATGCCTAAAAATCCATGGCCTGGCTCATGGACTAAAGGAGGATTGAATCCAGGTCGCCAGCGTGAAAATCCAATCCGCATTTTAGACGGAGGCTGTATGACAGCCTCCGGGTACTGTGAATGTCTTGCCCATGACGCAAATAATGAGGATTCACCAAGCACCATCTATCGGTAGAATTGTATTCATTACCTTGGGAATTCTATTTTTAGAGCGATTCTGGTACACCGGCCGCCAGGATACGCATAGCCTAAAGCAAAGATCGCGTCACAAACAAGTAACAACAAACAGTTCTACTTTTTCTAAATAAACAGGATTTGTCGAATATATTTAAAATGACGCGTATATAAATACATTTCCTACAGTATATGTAAAAAATGTGATTTCCTGTTAATTTTTTATCAGACAGAATATAAGGAGAATTTGTTCCATCAGACAATGATAAAGGGCGTTTTACAATATGCCGAGCCTTTTCCCACCGATTCTCACACCAAAACAAGAACGAGAAGAAATGTAGTGGCGGATCTAGAGGGGGTTTGGAGGGTTTTAACATCCTCGGAGAGCTATGAGGAGCCCCACTTATCTATTGCTTTTTTATTAAAGTAAAACTATCTCTAGTTATAGATAAGTTTAAACTTTAGTTTTATATTTAATTGTAAAAACTTTTACCAGAATTCGCTTGTATCAAACTGAGCGTGGAGACGTAGATGACTATGTAATGTACCTGTATTTTGTATTGAAGAAAATCCTGCAATGTCGCGTGCAAATGTTTTATGTCACAGGGATAAATATAAGATATTTTAATAATAGATCAAGCATTTCAGTTTCAATGGAATTTTTTGTGCTTGATTGCTGTTTGTAATCTCATTTTCATTCCTTATCTAATTTCTTCTTGAAAGAACAGATAAATTGGTTTGCGGCCGATTTTTGACGCTTGTGTCAATAGGTTTCTTGTGAGTTTTGTAACCTGACAAGGATCGATGAATAAACAAATGCATACACAGTATTTGTACATGTGTTGTATCTGTAGGAATATTTACAGTCTAGTTTTGAATTGTTTATTTGATATGTATAATTTTAGGAAACACATGAAAATAAATTTACACTTTCTACAAGCAGTTTGAGTGTTTGGCGTACCTTCACATTAGATAAGAGAGAAACAAACGGCAACTCTGATATTGAGATCAATATGCATCTATTACAGTGTACGTATGACCCTTGGTTCATAGGATTTTCATGATTTATCTCATTATATCCTGATTAATAATTAAAAATTATATCTTCTGAAATAAGTTGTCTTATTGTCATATCGTTTATACTTATTTGCATTTGATACTTGTGTTTTACCTCTTTCACATCTCAAACTTTAATTATTTTTTTCATATACAAGATTACATGTATTTCTTATCATTGGTATTTGTGTCATTTTTTTTTACCGTACATCATTGGTAAAGTGATTGTTGTAACAGAATTACTGAAAAGCAGAAATCATAGTTATATATTTATTACTTTTTCTCTACATAATTTGTAATCATGTCTCATTGTTAATGATTGTTTTAAACAGATAAACTGAAAAGGACAACCATTTCCACTGGTATACGAGTAAAGAAAGACATTTTTTGGGTTAAATCTGTCATATGATATAATACTACATTTAATACTTCAAATGGTTGATCTATAGGCCCAAACAGGCGAAATTTTTCAAAGGTGATAAGTTTAGGCCCAGAAGGTTTGTTAACAACTTTTTGAGTGGAACGGGGGGGGGGGGTATTTTGGAATTTTATTATGAAAGTACTGTAGTGAAGAAATATGTTAGGAACACACAGTTTGTGTGTAATATTTTGAGTTTAAATATACACCGAAATAAATCCAGAATCAGCGAACGTGTGCAATGAATATGCACTTTCTTTTCCAATGGATGGCACTGTATCTCTCCGGTCTGTCAATATATTTTACCGGAGAGCTACAGTTCTCTCTAGTCCTGGTCTGTCAAGTATGTGTCCAAAATATATATAGATATAATAATTAATATTTTTGGTATGGCTGTGGGCCCCTATCCTGACCACAAACTAGTCCTTTTTTTTCTCAAGAATCCTGAATCCGCCACTGGTGTAGAATTATCGAATGGAGCTGCCTTTTACTTCATTTATTCTATATGAATTTAACTCTTTCCCATGCGATTTCATATTAAGGCATGTTAATATGATCTAATTCTGCACTTCTGTTTACTTCTGCACTCGTCAATCTTCATTGGCGTCGGGAAAAAAAAGATATTATATAGGTATTGAAATTTGAATTTACTTTTTTTATTGGTTTAGCCCCCTCACTTTCGATTAGCCCCCTCCCCCTTTCAATTTGCTACCGACGCCCATGTGCAGGCCATTCACAATTTCCCGCATAACGTCACGAGTAAATCGTGGCGCCTTTTTTTCTTTCGCTATTGGGAGTACTGCTCTAAATGTACTTGTCTATACTTTTGCAACAATACACCTGTCTAAAAATTATAGAAGGCACCAAACGCCACGACTAAATCTTCGCGCCTTTTCTTTGGACTGATCTATTAAATAGGTGTGATAGCTTCAATGAAATTAAGAAAAAAGAATGTTCTTCTAGCCTTAATTTCGAGGTTTAGAAAATATATTTTACACATTGTACACATTATGTAGGTAAGTAATACAAAAGCAGTGAAGTGACTATAATTTTAAAACTTTTTTTTTATTTCTCGTTAATCCCCAAAGTGAACTATACCGATTAGTTACACTTTCACGAAAAGGTTGAAATGGTTCGCCGAAAAACATGATTCACCCTACGTCAAGGTATCATAACTTGAATCAGATTATTAAGAAAAGAATATTACCATAAACTCCATTAGACGATCTTATTTTAAAAAGATTTTCTTATTTCTGTTTTTTGTATTGGTTAAATATGACACAAGTGTGCATGGGAAACACAGTGGTTACGTTTCTTGAAAAACTAATAATTTTTTTAATACTGGTCTAAATATAGTTGTGTATACAGTACACCTGCAACAGTACACCTGTCTAAGAATCATAAAAGGCGGGCCACTATTCATAATCTAGCACCAAACACCACGAGTAAATCTTCGTGCCTTTCCTTTGGACTGATCTATCAAATAGGTGTGATAGCTTCAATGAAATTAAATATTATATAAAACAACTTCTTATCGCCTTTATTTTATATCGACATTAAGAAAGTATATTTAACACATTGTACACACGTATCTAGCCTAGTTACACTAAAGCAATGAAACGGAAATAAAGTTTTAAGATTGACACTGAATTGCAGCGTACTACTACGTGAAAGTCCAAGCAGTTTTTTTTACATTCCATGTCAGAATGATTTAATCAAACGCTCAGCTGCCTCCATAAACCCCTACCCGCGAAATCGCGGAGTTGAAAGAGACAGCCGCCATCTTGGTCCCGCTTCAGAATTTCATATATTAATATCTAGAGTTCTGATTAACCAATATCCAAACAACTTATATAGTAAGCATCAATCAAAGGGTCTCTATTACCATTCCAAAAATAAATAAAAAATATTGAAAAGCAAAAAAGTTAGAAAATGCGATTTTTTCAATTCGCTTCACCTAACGACAGGAAGTACCGACGACGAACAAAACGTCGCGTCCTGGATAGTATATATCACGATCTATAATCCCTGAAAGTTTCTTGTTGATATCTTTACCGTTTTTGAGTTTAATCGTGAACAAAATGTCATTTTAATTTCAAAAAATTGTCCGTAACTTGGCACCGGAAGTGAGTTTCCAAATTTTCTCTCAGATATATTAAACTCATGTCACAGCACAACTGTCCTGAAAATTTCATGTAATTTCATCAAGTAGTTTTTGAGAAATCGCGTGCACAAAATTAGAAAGTAAAAAAAAAATAAGAAGAAGAAGAAGAAACAATAGAATCACTATATGGTCTTCCGTGAAGACGCTATAAGGTCTTCCGTGAAGACGGAAGACCTTTATAATTACTGTATTGTTTTCCTTTTTCGAAAAATAATTTTGATCCGTTTCCAAAAGTTCACTAATCAAATACAAACAAACTCTAAAAATATGGTAGATTTTTCCTCTACCCTAGTTGAGTAATTTCCTCCTGTTTGCCGAACTGTTATGAAGCCACATTTGCAATGAATTCTGTTGAACCCAGGATCAGATAACTATAAAATTGTTAACTGAAATGATCCGATTGGACGAATATCTAATACCCTATCCGACCACCTAGATCTACCACTGGCAACAACGTTAATGCGTATTTCTGTGAATCAAAACAAAGAGTTTTAAATTTATACATTTATCACTGTACATGAATATTTTGACACATGAATAACTTAAACATAGATGGAGAATTTACTAACCCATAAAATGCTTTCTTTGTTTGTTGTTACTGGAATGAACGGAAGCAGCTGTTGCAGAAAAAATACATAACCCGCGTAAGCGGGTTATGTAAATTTTTTCTGCAATAGCTGCGACCGTTCATTCCAGTAACAACAAACAAAGAAAGACATTTTATTGTTTATATTTATATCTGTTTAAATTATCATTTTAAGTAGGATTAAAAATATTAATTATTGTGTTAATGATGCGAACGTCTTTGTACGTTTCATTGATGGAACGGCCACTGATCAAGAAATCTGTACAGGTGATATGCCTAATGTAGTTTATGCAGGGATGAACGCAATGGGTTTTCTTAAGAAATAAAGAAGAAAATATTCAGTGGATGTAAATATAATTTGATAAATTGAAGTTATTTCCAATGAAGGATGCATACATGTACAAGTGGGTTTTGTACTTTAGACCATCTCTTGTTTGAAATAACCAGTCTGTTTACATCATAAAAGAGTTGAAATTTCAACATTGTGCTTTCACTTTGAATGAAAAAAAAGATTAAATTCAATGTAAGTTGATTTCATATGCAGGTATAAAATTAAATGCATGCCAGCCATATGTATGGACTACATATTGAACACGTTAAAATAAATCTTTGGGGAATAAGTTTAACTTTTATTCTTGTTGTCAGATACAAATGTATATTGCATTTCTTAAATTATCTGAACGACCTCGTATTCAGTATCAGTATGAGACTCCTCCCTGTCGTATCAATCAATAACCTATAGATTTTAGAGGTTTATGTTTACTCTGTTTTCAGTTAAACGTTTGTTAGTTGGACTTTTGTTCATGATTACGATTCATTTCATTTTCAGATTTCATTTTATCTGTTAGATTTAGAAAAAATAATCTTTGTATAATATTTTAGCAAATATGATATGAAAGGCAATTTGTGTTTTATTTCTTGCTCTGGATTTAATAATTTGCACAAATTTAAGTAACCAAAGTCTGTAGTGAGTGTTAATTGCAATAACTGAAGCATTACCGACTTAACGGAAACAAACAACTGAATGCCACCAAAGCCAATAAAGAATATCTAATTGTTTGATGTGTTATTCCATGATGACGACTCTTCAAAAATAATAATTATAGCTTATTGACTGTACTAGTATGTCGGAAATATGACCGCCTGAGATATGCGCAGTAAAGCAGACTTAACTTGCGAAATGGACTTCCAACGGAAGAAAATGTTATGGTTTTTGTTTGTTGTGTTTAACTTCTCTCTCGAGAATTTTTATTCATATGGAGCTGGTGGGGGGTTGCAAACATAAATCTATTCCCGGTACTCAGGACCATCGAGCATTGAGGGATCTTCTTTTTGTCAACATCTACCGTGACACGGTACCTCGGATTATTCGGTCTCACCCGAAAGACCAGTCTCCACGTCTTGCAGTGGGTTCGAACCCGCAACGTAGGGATCAACTCCTTACCCTTCGACTGAAGAGCAGACGCTCTAACCACTGCGTCACGCGTGCGACATGAAAATTTTATGATTTCACCTAACAAGGTCTAGGTTAAAGAATAAGTTGTCTTGTTTAACATCTGCACAAACATGATACATTGATCCTAACAGCAAATTATTGAAGGTATTAAAAATAAGGAAATTCGATCTTTAACGGGTTTTAGCATTGTGTTTAATTCTACTTGCATGTATACGTATTTTTTTATAGTACAAATAAAAAAAACGTCTTTGATTGTCACTGATTGTCAAGGAGACGTGATCAGGATCTTCAGATCAAGTTACTGTTATAATAATGATGCATTATGCTGATATGATGGTTTCTGTTGGTGACGATTTTTCTTTAGAGATATGTTTATTTATAATAAAACATAATGTTGCTGAAAATGAATTAAAATATATTGAGTAGGTAAATAAAAATTAAAAAGAAAGAGAAGTCAAAATTTATCAGCCCTACAGATATTGAAGCTTCATCTTAATGGATTACAATAATTCCACTCATCTTAATAACTGATATGATCATGGTTAAATTTTCAGATTATTTACGTAAAAATTACTTTGATAATAAAGTAAATACTGTTGACGATAATTTGACTGAACACTTTCCAGGTATCTGGAAGGGAATCAAATTACCACTTTGGGAGATAATGACTTTGACGGTTTGTTAAGTTTACAGACACTGTAAGTAAACCAAAAGTTATAATTGTATACATGTATATCAGAAATATGTTCAAATAAAGATATACGTCCTTTCCTATTCCATAGTGTATTTAATTAAACAACATATAACTACAAGGCAATTTTCAATTTACCCCTTCTTTGTTTGAGCTGTGTTAAAGTTTTATTTTAGCGGTGTATGACTAAAGGGAAAAAATATTGCATTTGATGTAATTTGAACAATTATGAGCGTGAAATATTCAAATAACTGTTATTGCTTCTTGAAGCAAATAGTCAAGATCTCGTGAAGTAACGATCTAAATTATAAGTACATTTTCATAACATATTTTAATCAAGACGAAATGAAGACGTCATCATGTTAATATGATAAATCAAAGTTTAGAAAGAAAATAGAACATATATAATATTCAATTATTGCTGTCTTTGAGATGGAAGAATGATTTATTTAGCAACTAGAAGAGTACTGTACTCACCAAGTCTAACTTAATCGTCGTATTTACTTAAACAATAGCATTAATTGATTTATTATGACATATGGAAGTAATTTAATTTTGGTTGTACAGCGTCATTTGATTGGATAAAAAAAATAATCTAAATTGTATAATCTAGTTTGCTTACGTCACAATGACTTACGTCAAAATCGCATAAATCAGCTTGACGAAATAATTAATTTATTATGACACATAAAGAAATAACAAACAGTAATCAAGGTCAAATGTTCATTGAAACAATACAAATCTGGAGCAGATTAAACACGGACCTCTAAAATCATTAGATGTGGGATAAGCTGCCATGGACGAGTAAGCATCCCCTGTTGATCGGTCACGCCCGCCGTATGCTAACTGTCATGATCGGGCAAAGGAAAATCCTTAGGCAATGCAGTATGTTAATAATGGCCGAGCAATTACTATGAAAATCGTCAGTCAACATTCGGTATTGTATATTGTATTTCTTGACAAGGTCATTGCATCGACTATAGAACTTTCGTAATGTTGACTTCAACCGATGCTGTTGATATCTTCGTTTCATCAACTTGTTTGTCAATTTATCTTTCCTCGTTGTAAAATTGTCCCTACGAGGGTCATTCAATAAATAATGTCATTTGGGCTCGGAAAGAAACAAAAAACGCTTTTTTATGACTTATTCTTATTGATCTGACTAAAATATTCTCTTTCAATTCAAACGCATATCTGTAACATTTTCACTCAATTTCTAATTGTTTTCCGAACACATTTTTGAGTATGACCCTTCGTATACTGGAATATGGCAGATCCTATGATTTGCTGTACTTGATTTTTTTTTCTGATAGATGTTTTTCTTAGTTAAGGAAATGAAACAAGTCAAAGGTTGAAAGATATGGCAAGTTTTGTTGGTGTGACAAAACATTAACTTTCTGTTTATCCCCAAAACACTTTTACTCTTCATGGCCTGTGGGTTTGGGCGCCGTCATGAAGATATTTAAGGTAGGACCAAATAGATAGGTCAAATTTTTCCTCAAATTCAATTTTTCTGAAACTTTGATATTTTGTTTTTGGATACAAAATCTCTCTTTATATATGATATGATAGAAATTCAACCGCATATTTTTGCCCACATAGTCTGAAATATGGCCTATTAGACCCCTGTAAGAAGATTGTGAAATCAGACATTCGACTTGAGAATGAACCTTATTTTAGAATTTTCTATTGATCTTTTGCAAATTTGTGTAATACTTTTAATAAAGATAACCTTTTTGTTACTTTAAATCAGTTAGTCACATTGATACTGAAAAATTTGGGTAAAATGTTAAATGAAATAAACATACACTGTGTCAGAAACTGAAAATTTACATGTAAATATCCGACAGTTTAAGTTTTCTTAAAAGAAAATGCATAATTCAATTTTATAAATCAACTGAATGATTCAAATGGGTCCTGGAATAAAATGTGTAAAAATAAAGAAAATTGAACCGGTTGTTTAAGATATTTTGGCAATTAAAAAAAATTCAATGGCAAAAAAACTAAAAGTTTCAGTAGATGACGTCACAATATTTGACCTTTGACCTCTTGATATGACCTTGACCTTTGTAATACATAAAGAATGGATACTACTTATATATATTTCCAAATATCGCCCCTCTACTATTTATGGAACAAAAGTTGCACTGCATTTTATAACAGACTGTTACATACTTGTTTATTGCACTTAGATAGCATAAACACATTCCAAAATGTAAGCTCCCAAGTGATCAATATATAGGATTCTCAGTTTTTTTCACAAAATATAACGAAGATATGCCAAAACTTATTATTTTTCTTTCAGGGTTCATTTAGTGTTGTCAATAGAGTAATATTATTCTTTTTTCCTTCAGTACTTTTTAAGAAATGGATTAAGATAGAATCCACGGGTGTTTTGTCCTACCTTAATGTAGTGAATTCCTAATTCTTTTTCCTTCCTCTCATAAACCTTTTAATGTTTTTTTTGCAAAAAAAATGTTTTCTAGACTCCTAAAGAAATTTGAACATTAACCCCGAATATGAATTTGAAGAACAAGACCGCTAATATTTAAGAAAATTGCATATAAAACTATTTTATGATTCTGAAATTCTTTGCTCGGCTTAGGCCTTTGCAGTTTTGTCAAGTGCATCTAATTGTAAATTTGTTTTAAGGGCTTAAAGCAAAATGGATTCAAGTTTCATTATGTGTTAGAATTTCATATAAATGTCGATAAGTACATTTTTAAAAAAATATTTTTTGGATATACCTACACGCTGTCGTTTTCATTCATTTTTCAAAATATAGGGTGACCTTTTAGTATGAATTTTTTTAACTATAAAATGTAACAGTATGAACTATATATCCCAAAAATGATTTTTATCAATTTTGCTATGTGTCTTAAAGTCAATAAAACATAATTAGTGATAATTTGTTGAAATTTCGCAAATTTACATCGGTTGTTGTAAGTCATTGTTGGCAAGGACGGTATTTAATTTTACTCTAGTTAACTGATTCTTGAACATTCATTTTTAATGCAGTGTCTCGAATAGCCCTTGTTTTCCAGCTTCCGAAGATGAAATAATGCGATGAAAAGTGGTCACATAAACTGTTATCAATCCATCAAAGATTCAAAAATGAGAGGAAACCAAGCTTAATATCATATGATTTCTATGTTGTATGCCATCGAGATAGTGACATTATTTATTGAACATCCCTCGTACGTAGAGCATGTGTTTGCGTATCAAATCAACTAAGAGACATAAACTCCATGCACAGGTTTAAGGGGTTATTTAACCAATGTATCATTATTTTTTGAAAGATATAGTTTCATAACTGCAACGGTTAGTGCAAACAAATTTTCATAACGCGCTAACGCATTAATATCAATTCTCTATAAAAATCAAAATTTTAAATAGGGTCGTGGACATGACATATCTCCGATTTAGCTGAAATTCACACCATTTACTACAATTGGTATGTCTTTAATAAATATGATGTTAAAGTCTAACTTTTCAATTTGGTTGCCATGGTAACAGGGATGTTATATTTAGAACCCTCTGATTAAGCAAATTTTGCTCTGTTTTAAATTAAATTTGTGCACATTCAATTAATTAGTAAAAATTCACATGAAAATTATATTATGTGAGCTCATATTACTTAAATCTGAGAAATTAATTTCATTCAAAGATATTTGAATGAAGATTAAGCGAATTTTCATTGCAGCATTGAGGTTGTAAGCAAATTGGCAATTTGCCAAATTTGTCTTTTTTAGTCATATTCAATGAAATTTTTCACCATTTTGACAACTGATATATTTGTAACCATGTATCATTAAATAAACTATATATTCTAAGGTTTTATGAGAATAAAAAAACTTAATGGGTAAATCAAAAACTTTCTAGAAATTATTGCATGAAAATTGGCAATTTGCCAAAATTGACTTTTTTAGTCATATTCAATGAAATTTTTCACCATTTTGACAACTGATATATTAGTAACCATGTATCATTTAATAAACTATATATTCTAAGGTTTTGTGAGAATAAAAAAAATTAATGGGTAAATCAAAAACTTTCTAGAAATTATTGCATGAAAATTGGCAATTTGCCAAAATTGACTTTTTTAGTCATATTCAATGAAATTTTTCACCATTTTGACAACTGATATATTTGTAACCATGTATCATTAAATAAACTATATATTCTAAGGTTTAATGAGAATAAAAAAAATTAATGGGTAAATCAAAAACTTTCTAGAAATTATTGCATGAAAATTGGCAATTTGCCAAAATTGACTTTTTTAGTCATATTCAATGAAATTTTGCACCATTTTGACAACTGATATATTAGTAACCATGTATCATTTAATAAACTATATATTCTAAGCTTTTGTGAGAATAAAAAAAATTAATGGGTAAATCAAAAACTTTCTAGAAATTATTGCATGAAAATTGGCAATTTGCCAAAATTGACTTTTTTAGTCATATTCAATGAAATTTTTCACCATTTTGACAACTGATATATTTGTAACCATGTATCATTAAATAAACTATATATTACAAGGTTTAATGAGAATAAAAAAAATTAATGGGTTAATCAAAAACTTTCTGGAAATTATTGCATGAAAATTGGCAATTTGCCATATTTGTCCTTTTTAGTCATATTCAATGAAATTTTTCACCATTTTGACAACTGATATATTAGTAACCATGTATCATTTAATAAACTATATATTCTAAGGTTTTGTGAGAATAAAAAAAATTAATGGGTAAATCAAAAACTTTCTAGAAATTATTGCATGAAAATTTGCAATTTGCCAAAATTGATTTTTTTAGTCATATTCAATGGAATTATTCACCATTTTGACAACCGATATATTTGTAACCATGTATCATTAAATAAACTTTATATTCTAATGTTTTGTGAGAATAAAAAAAAAATTAATAAATTAATGGGTAAATGTACAGCTTTCTAGAAATTATTGCATGAATGACCCCCCCCCCCCCCTCCATTAATCACAAATAACAGAGAAAGTCATCTAACAACATGTTTTATCAAACTGAACAAATTGTTATGTAGTATGAATATATGTCAAGTATTTAAATTTCTTTTCAATAATTAAATAGAACTTCTGAAATTAACTCAGTGAGAGGTAAATTAAAATGTTGCCATGGAAACAAATCAGGCTTCTAGTTATTTTAATGTAAATATGAAATAAAACAAGTGAGTTTCCAAAAATTCTTACAAATCTTTTAATGGCCTGTAATTGTGTCCAATCCTTTTGATTTATTCACTAAAATATGTTCAAATTCAAAACAATTGTTTTATGGTTAATTTTTTAAAATGTATAATTAAAGTAAAAAGGCAAACTCATATTTAATAAATGATATGAAAGTATTTTATGAAAATATGAAAGTAGGTCAGACAATATTATGTCAAAACAAGTTGGCAAGACCATCTTGATTATAATGTTTGTTTGCCCTCTCCCAGCTCAGGGTAAAATTATTAAGTCGCCTCGTTAGGTAGGTTGTAAAATCTTTTTCCCAGAAAATTTCATATTTGTTGACGAGATAAGATGGATAAAAAAAACCATCCTGTCTTGCAATGTAAAAAAAGTTTTGAATTTTAGTTAGTCTGTTGGGGGAAGGCAGCCAAATTTGTTTAAATGGCCTTATATGCTAAATATTGTGGAATTAATTTTTATTACCACATTGCTTATCATCATATTCAGATGATCAGTTACATGTATACTATGTTCTTTTCATGGGTATAAATATTTTTAACCATTTGACCTTGACCTTAGACATTGACCGACTTAAAAAAACTTTAACCTTAACCACAACTTTTGAAGTTGGACTAGATTTTCATATTTCACAGGTGTTTTACTTGTGGCGAGACCTTTCTTGGGATACCTCGTGGGAGTCTTGACATAAGCTGCAATGTATGGGGGAATCAGTGTTTCACAATTAATCTTGTTCTCAGTTTTGTTAAAATGTATTCATATATATTCTAAACATACATAACATACTGTGTGAAGCCTGCCAATATAAAACTCTAAATTTGTGAGCCCATGTGGGGGTATATAATAAATCAGTATACCACCTCTCCTGCAGAGAGGGGATATAAAAAGGGAAGAAACTGCTTTGCATAAAACTGCTTTTATAGAAAAAATAAACAAGACATAAATTGGAATGTATGCTTCACTTAAACAGTGACATTTTTTGAAAATACAAGAAATCAATTTAGAATACACATATTCTCTAAGGGAAACAGATGCCCTGCTTAAAAAAAATTTGCTAAAATGTGTTCCTTCATATTCTCTCATTTGATGTAAGCTTGGTTTCCTCGAATTCACATTTCTTTATGTCCTTTTGTGTAAGTTTGAAAAGTAGCTCAGCCTTGCAGTATTGATTTGCTGTGGATTTTAGTAATGATCATTAGAAAACCCTCTCTATGTCCATCTTGCACCAGTGACAACTTTTACTGGATCCTCTTTTCTTTCTGTTATTTTTCCTACTTTGTATTATTCATGTAAAATTTACTTCCAGTCCACTGTGAAATTTTTTTTTTGGGGGGAGGGTGTATTCCTCTGCTCTGGTCATCTCTATCTGTTCACATGAAAATAAAAAAAAATAACATTAATTTTTGGTCACTGTGGATAAAAATTCATTTAAAAATTGTTTCAAAAACTTAAAACTGGAATCTTAAAATTTTGCTATATATAAAACATATACATTTTCAACCTATAAACATTATTATCTCCCTTTATGCATTGTTGTGGCAATCATGTCTTAAGTCACCATGAATCCATGCAACTTAATACACACTACATGTACCTGTGTGGTCTCCTTGCTAGAGGATCTGTAATCCTGAGAATCTTGATCATTAGGAAAATCTTGCAAGGGCTGCAATGATCAATTTAAAATTATTTTTTAATTTGAAAGTTTGGGTTAAAATCCTGAACATCATATATATATTATATGTACCTTATATTTACATGTTATCCTGAAAATTTTCTGAATCAAGAGGAATGATTGATAAAGGAGTGGATTTAATGTTGTCATCAAGCATTTTTTTTTCAATTTACATATAAAGCTTTTCTGCAGTTTGGACAAATTGCCAGAGATATAGAGACTAAGAGTTGAAATGAATTTGACAACAATTAATTTCTAAAGTGGAAAATAAAATGTATTTATATAATCATAAATTAATTGTAATAAAAACATACATGTTTTATGGATACTAACGCAATGTGGTATAATTTATTTTGTTCTTTAATGCGACTATTTTTAATTAATATTTTGTACAATATGTCCTTGACATGTTAAGTTCACAGCATCAGACTGATCTCATCTGTACAGATCAATATTGTCAAACTAAAACTATTCATATTTAAAATGTGTGCAAGATTGATATGCCTGCAATATATAGCTGAAAAACAGTGATCAGTAAAATAAAATTATGAGACAGAAAGCTGCATCTTGGAAAGTACAAATGGAGTTGCCATATTCTAACACCCTTGGATAGATTTCTTTTCCTACTTTACAATACATCACCTTGCAGAGCAAATAAATTCATTGTATCAAGGTCCCAAAAATGATTTCACAATAGTATGACAAAGTATATGTACTTAGATCTAGAACACTATTAGCATTTGTAAATCTGTGTGTCTGCATGTACTTTCATAATTTTACACTTACACTTTTTTAATCAATTCTTTAAAATATTCTACAGTCCTGATATTGCTTAAAATTTCAAAAAATCTAACACACTATTCAGTTATCATTGTCAGAAGTCAAAGGTTTAATATTTCCGAGGTATGATTTCTACAAATCCTGTTTGTAAAAATAGATTGGACACAAGCATATTATAATTTGGAAAAATAAATTCATTCAAACAATTTTCTTCAAATATACTGAATTTTATAGAAAATAAAATACCAGTACCCAAAACGGGCACATATATTGCACAGTAGTATTTGATTCAATGTCATGTACATGTAATATGTGCAACTGTGCATCCAAGTTTTCATGGTTTTGTTTGTTTTTATTGTCTTATATTTCATTATACAGTCAGTTACCTAATCCGAGATTCCTCTGACTCTAACCCCTGCTTTTATATTGTAACTTGTGCGCACAAGTCACAATATAAAAGCGGGGGTTAGAGTCAGAGGAATCTCGGATTATCAGTTACCATGCAGGTGCACACAGGTACATGTGATACCTGAATAGAATTATGAATAAAAAAATACTTACACATTGTAATCAGGATCGGTCGGGGACTACCACACCACTACATGTATCTCTCGATCTCTATTTCAAAGACATCTTGAAGGGAACAGCTAAAATCCTCTCGGCCTTCGCCCCCATACCACCCTGATTTCCTCATATTTTCTTTTCTACGAGTAGCTATACGTGTAATACTCATCATGTCCAGATCAACTCTTTGGCTTTTCTTAAAGATTATCCCAACTTTGTCAACTGTTTTTCATCAAATTATGAGTCTCTTGAGGTAGAATTTTCCTGAACAAGATGTTTCAAAACAAGAAGAAAAACTGCAGATTTCATTGTCTGCCATCTTGTTTACAATTTACACATTTTGTATTCTTCAATGCCGAAGAGCTCCAACAAGGGAAATAACTCGGATAGAGAAAAAGCACATTTAGACCAACTTTATAGTGTAATAAAACGTTTATTTTTCATTTACCCATAAATGTTTTAAATGATATTTGCAAAATAACATTTCTGGAATCTAAATCTCCCTACTAGAATTTTCACATCACTTGTCAAAGTCTTTAAATATTAAATCTAACAAGGGAGGTAACGAGGACTAATTATTCACTTTTTGGGCATCAGAAAATTAGAAATTGTAAAATTTTTGTGACCTTGGCTATTTTTTACATAGTTTTGATTGTCATGAAGGATATAAAAAATATGAACATAAACAGCTTTGTCTAGTAAATATTTTTTTGATATTATTGATAAATAGCAAAATCCACTATAATTTACACCTTCTAGTCCCGTTTCCATGGCAACCGGATAAACTACCATGCTTTCTTTCAGATAGTCAATCTTTTCATTCATTGAAGTTTCAGTAAGAAAAAAATTAGCTGAATCGAAGACATCGCGTGGCCACGTCATTTTGATATTTACGTAGAATTGGTATTAATACATTAGGCTACAATTATATAATATGATTGATTTAAGTGTTTGGTACAATATTATGCTTATAAATATGTAATTTACTAACACAAGTAGCTGAAGACTTCGGATTCAATTTCTTCCATGATTTCACATTTCAATTTTTTTTTTCGTTCGAATTAACTGAATGCTAATAGCAAAACATTTGTGTGAATTATGTATTTTTTTATCAATTGGCTACCCTACAACAAGATACATGTAAGCATAATTCCAAAAAATGTCTTTAATGGTTTGCCAAATTTAATGGAACTGTGAGTGTTTTTTATGTTTTAAAAAATTTCAATGTGTCGAATTCGAAAACAAATGTTACCCATGTGTCATAAATGAGCAAGTTTCATTTAAAAAGCTTTTTCCTGCCGTGACCTACATCCCACCTGACTAAAACCGCTTCCCCATACTATTTAGCGACTCCCTTGCGTTACCCATTTAAATGGTGATAAGGAATAGCTAACATCTAAATTGTAGGACAAACAAAAATACTTCGTCTTTTCCATCGCCAGCTTTCCTTATTTCTATCCAACTATAACCTGCATATGGTGTTACAACTCCCAGCTTATCCAACACTCGATAATATGCTCCGAGTACGATCAATGTTTAAACCGAGGCAGGCTACTGACAAGTTGATTTTACAGGAATTTTGTCAACCTTGTTTAAAGTCAGCATTTCGTTAACTCTCTGGGCGTTATCATGATTTTGATAGCAAATATAACCGATCATTCTGTCGTATTTTGGCCGACGGGATTCTTACCAATTGCTAGAGCTTTTTTTTATTGCGAATTTATTCGACGCAATGTATCTCACTAAACTTGTAATGTGAATTGTGAATAAACTATACGAACTAACTAAGAAAAAAAAAAATAATTGAAGTTCTGGTACATGTACAATTCTAATAATATTATGATTCCCCTGCGTTACCCGTTTAAATGGTGATAAGGACCAACTAACAACTAACAACTAAATTGAAGGACAAACGAAAACACTTCGTCTTTACCATCGTCAGCTTTCCTTATTTCTATCCCACTATAACCTGCATATGGTGTTTACACCTCCCAGCTTATCCGACACTCGAGAAAATGATCCGAGTACCATCAATGTTTAAACCGAGGCAGGCTACTGACAGGTTGATTTTACAGAAATTTGGTTAACCTTGTTTAAAGTCAGCATTTCGTTGACTCTCTTAGCGTTATCATGATTTTGATAGCAAATATAACCGACCATTCTGTCGTATTTTCGCCGACGGGATTCTCACCAATTGCTAGACCTTTCTTTTAATTGTGAATTTATTCGACGCAATGTATTTCACTAAACTTGTAATGTGAATTGTGAATAAACTATACGAACTAACTAAGAAAAAAAAGATAATTGAAGTTCTGGTACATGTACAATTCTAATAATATTATGATTGAAAAAACATATTGTAAAATCACATATTTTCGTGGGAGAAAATTTTCGGGGTTTGAGGGGAAAAAAATTAATTTGTGGGGATTTCATTTCGTGGTTGGAGAACTGTTGGGTAGTAATGCATATTAAATTTTACATTTCGTTGTGGTTAAGAATTTATGGATCTCTCGATACCTCTAAACCAATGAAAATAAAACCCAACGAAAATTTGTGGTTTCACTGTATATGATGGTCTGCTTGGTTGAATATAAAAATATTTCTTTGTAATCAGTACGGTTATTTATTTGAGAGCAACAGATTGATTTTCTATTGAGAATAAAAGATGATTATCATATTTTTTCATTTAAGGATATAAAAAATACTTTCGTTGCTAACCAACTATAAAAGCATTAGAGGAATGGAATGCATAGCGTATAGGATATTGAATAAAATACTCGTTCTCGTATGTATTAAGGTAAAGACAGTTTTGGGATCCTTTTCTGAAGGATGAATTTTGTTATTCATGTACAGTAAATAATATGTTGGTTATTTAAATGTGCTGCATTCTTTTTTTTTCTTTTCTACAATAACATTTTATTGTATATAACATCCCGAGGATCAGCCCAGTAGCTAAGTACTTCGGTACCAGCTTAAAAATACGGATAGATATTTAACAAAAGGCCCATGGGCCACATCGCTCACCTGAGAAGCTTTGAACATTCCGTTCTTTAACAGATTTTCCCCTTGTTATACATTTTGTGACCCCACCTTACCCACCTGATCATAATTTAAACGATTTGAAATCCACATTACCATAGGATGCTTTGATTTAACATTGTACAACTTTGATTCCCCATTGTGGCCCCGTCCTACCCCTGGGGGTCATGATTAGAACAATTTAGAATCTACACTATCCCAGGATGCTTCCACATAAGTTTCTGCTTTTCTGACCCGATGGTTCTTGAGAGGATGATTTTTCCAACATATTTCTATGTAAAACTTTGATTCCCCATTTTGCCCCCCAAACCCCCTGGGATCATGATTTGAACAATTTAAAATCTACACTACCCACTGGCTCAGTGGTTCTTGAATAGAAGATTTTTAGAGATTTTTCTATATCTTTATGTAAAACTTTGATTCCCCATTGTGGCCCCGCCCAACCCCCGGGGGTCATGATTTGAAAAATTAAAAATTTACACTACCCAAGGATGTTTCCATATCAGTTTCAGCTTTTCTGGCCCAGTGATTCTTGAGTAGAAAATTTTATAAGATTTTTCCTATATATTTCTATGTAAAACTTTGATTCCCCATTGTAGTCCCGCCCTATTCCCGGGAGTCATGATTTGAACAATTTAGAATCTAAACTACCTAAGGATGCTTCCACATAAGTTTCAGCTTTTCTGGCCCAGTGGTTCTTGAGAAGAAGATTTTTAAAGATTTTTCCTATATATTTCTGTGCAAAAAATTTGATTCCCCATTGTGGCCCCGCCCTATCCCCGAGGGTCATGATTTGAACAATTTAGAATTTACACTACCCAGGAATGCTTCCACATAAGTTTCAGCTTTTCTGGCCCAGTGGTTCTTGAGAAGAAGATTTTTTAATGACCCCACCCTATTTTTGTCTTTTCTTGATTATCTTCCCTTGTGAGCGGACTTGGCCCTTTATTTTCACAATTTGAATTTCCCTTATCCCAAGGATGCTTTGTACTAAGTTTAGTCAAAATTGGCCCAGTGGTTCTTGAAAAGAAGTCGAAAATGTGAAAAGTTTACAGACGGACAGACGGACAGCTAGACAGACAGACGGACGGACGACGGACAAAATTTGATCAGAAAAGCTCACTTGAGCCTTGCACCAATGTTTGATTTTCCTTTTAAAAAAAAAACTAAATGCTTGTAGAAAACTTTGTTATTTATAATTATTGAAAAAAAAACATCTTAGAGATATCCATATCAAACAAGATGTGAACATTAAAGAAATTAAAATAACATATATCACATGTAAACTATCACTTAGACTAATACTTGTAAACATGTTTGGAGATTCTGTTCATTTCTTTTGATTTTGAAGGCAAAGGACTGGATGCTTATAGCAAAAATACTGGATTAAATAATTTCAAAAATCTATTTTAGATCGCTGCATTCCAACAAAATAACTACGATTCAAAACAACACCTTTAACGCTTTGAAAAATTTACAAAATCTGTAAGTATATTGTAGTTGCACGAATACCCAAAGTTTGTGATGAATATCAATAGTAATAACTGTTAGTCTAAGTGGAGTTCTACCTGCTTGACTTGTGCATTTTCCTGAATACTATTAGAAGCACAAAAAGATGAGCTATTTGTTTGATGCGTGACTCCAGGATGAAAAGGCATCTTTGGAGGTTGAATGTGTTAACAAATAATTTTTCAGTGTTATTTACATGTATTTATATGCAATTATTTCATCCCATGTTCTCTTTGAAACATGACCAATCAAAAAGTCCCGAATTTCCTTCGCTTGCTTTCAATCTGGTCATACTTCACTTATGAAATACGGAGAAAGAAGATTTGTTTCTTGGTATGTCATATTTGAAGCAGGAGTGGTTAGGTTTTGAATTATTTCAAAAACATCAATTACAAATGCCGTCGTGAATGATTTTTTCCCGATTATGAAAAGGATTACACGGCGGGTGTCACCAGTCAGTAGGGGATGCTGACTCCTCCATGGCACCTTATCCTATATCTGATGTTTTAGAAGTCCATGTTTTCTCTGCTCCTGAATTGTATTGTTTGAATTGACTTTTGATCTTGAATATTGTGTTTACATTTATTACTTAAATATGAGGGATTGAAAAAAAAAATTCTCATAAAAATCTTTCCATAAGAGTAACATGAATATTGTATGTTTGTTTTTATTTTGTAACGTAGGCCTATTCGTGTGTCTTAACATAGAAGTATTTTGTTAAAGTAATGATGCAAACATTTATTATTTTATAAAGCAACAAAAATATGATTGTACAGTCCCTGAAACATTCTACTTTCCCATTTTCCCTTCACTTACCGTTCGTTCAGCGTTCGTTCAGCGTTTGTTCAGCGTGCATTCACCGTTCGCTCTCCGCTCACAGTATTGCTTTCACCGTTCGCTCTTCGTTCCGTTTACTTTGCGTTCACCGTGCGTTCACCATTAACTTATCGTTCTGTCTTCATTGTCATTCGGAACTCCGAAGTGAAAGGACTTATCTTTTTGATACACTTGTACCGACAATAGTATTTTAATTGACAGGGAATATGTTTCAAATTCAATTTAAACCTTAATCCATCCAAGCATATATTCCTATTATTTATTTTTTCCTGCAGCAATGCAAAAATCAGATCTAGAAATGATAGGGAAAAATATTAAAACTTATTGGAAATTTATACTGAGTGACCGCTTTCGACATGTTTGGTGAAACGTGATTTCCACACTTCCACTGTGTCGAATGATATTGATTGACAGAACGAACACATGTGGATTTCCTGTGAACCGTGTAACTTGATGACGGAAAAGAAATGCCACTGATTACTGTCAAATGGATTTGTTAATGTAAAAAATGATAACCTCAACTGCTTCGAATATTTAGGAAAAATAATAAGAATTTTTATTTTATACAACAGATATCTGAAATTGAGAGTCTCTCTCTCTCTCTCTCTCTCTCTCTCTCTCTCTCTCTCTCTCTCTCTCTCTCTCGTACATTTCTATGTTCAGTAAAAACTATGACAGCACATTACTTATTCAGTTTTGAACATTTAATCTATTAGAAATAATTATTGAATGCCTCTTAATTTCCATCATCCTGCGGAGTAATTACGGCCAGGAAATGTCTACATGTACATGTAGAAGTTAGATAAAATAATCATCATAAAAGAATACAAAGGACACAAAACTAAGAATATTTTGCATTAGAATTTAAACTAGTTCTTATTGTAACGGGGACCGTTACAGATGTTCCCCAAACGCTCCCTATCTCCCTTTTTGAGCAAATTTCCTTTAAAACTTTTTAAATATGCTTAGTATCGCAATATTTCATAAAAGAATTTTAAAAGCTACAATGATATCAACTTTTTGTCATTTAACGCATTGCACGCAAACACACGTGCATGCACATGCAAGGTGATCGTGGCATGTTGTCCAAACCATTAACATATCTATATTCCAGAAATCAATAAAGAGTCATAAAAATATAAATTTTACCATTTTTCAAACATATTGCTCATTTTACGAATTGTGTGTGCGCATATGCATGCAAACACGTCCTTGTAATCAATTTTAATAGCAGTATCATGAAGGAATCCATAATACCTATTCATATTCTAAATTTCATCTTGTTTTTTTGAGAAACAAGAAAGATATAAGCATGTAAAGTTTTAGCCAATCAGATAGAAGCACACGTGGATTAACCTGTTTTCATGATAATTCTTATATATCATGCTGTAGATCTTCATAATGTGTGACTAAGTTCAAAATTTCAAACAATTATGACGTAAAACAAGAAAGATATTGAGACTTTAGTTTCAGCCAATCAGAGCGAAGCGCACGTGCGTGCGTGTGCGATCTTGCTATTTTGTCCATGTTAATACGTCTATACTACTAATATATACTTATATTATGAGTATCAAAGCATATAATCAAAAAATAGAAAAGTAACGGCTATATCTATAATTTTGGTCATTTCACGAGTTGCACGTGCTCGCTCTTGCAAGCACGTGCGCGCAAAATGACCTTTGTTCCGCAAATCTACATAACATGCCTACTGACCCTAAAAAGGTTTCACCTTAGTCAGACGTGTAGTTTACAAGATCATTCGCGGAAAAGATTTCCCAGGAAGAAGAAAAATAATAATAACTAGACCTTATTTTTGTCGTTCAACAAAAACGGAGGGCTTTTCGACCCCTTGAAATAAAGAATCTTAAAACAAAATTCAATATTTACAATTAAAAAAAATCCTATAGTAAAATATTACAAAAGTTCTTTTGAGATCAATATTTGATTGGAAACATAACAATTCTCTTTGTACACCAGTGACTAATCAAAGAGACATAACTCTTTCGTGGTTATTAAACAGATTCGAAAATGTACTGTTTTTCAATCCACTAAAACTCCTAAAAGGGGTTAAAAAGTGACCCCACGGCCCATAATTTTTAAACTGTTCTCTTTATGCTTGATGTAATAAGAAAATTTGTTTAAAGATTGGTTGAGAATTTAAAAAGTTACAGAGAAAAAATCGTTTTCTGCACTTACTCCTAAAATCCCTTCTATTTTTAGGGATTTTTATTTTCTTGACCTTTCCACCTAGAGTCAATATTCATATGAAATATCACGAGAATTGCTTGCCTAACGTTTGAGATAAAGGAATAAACGTGATTTCAAATTTAACATAGAAATCTCCATAGGCAATTTTAAGGTACTCATAAAACCGGAAGTACTCTTCAGATGCATGCAAAAATTGAAACATAGACAGCACATAAGGTTCAAAACAGTTGGGCAAAGAGAGATAACTCTTGCACAAATATTTTTTTAAAAACTTTAAAAATGCAATATTTCAGGTCTCTAAATCTCCTATAAGGGGTCAAAAAGTGACCCCACGGACCATAATTTTTCGACTGTCCTCTTTATGCTGAACACAAATCTGAAAGCTATTTGAAAATTTATTGAGAAATAAAAAAGTTTCGGAAAAAAGTATGTTTTTAATGTTGGCCCCTAGAAATCCCTTAATTTTTTGTATTTCATTTTTATAATCTAATCAGGTTAAGACAATATCAGAGTCATTCTACCCTCTAAATTTCATAAAAATATCTTGACCATTTTAAGAGAAAACGTGTGATGCCTAATCTAAATTTAACATAGAAACTCCCGCAGACAAATTTCAAAGACCCATAAAACCGGAAGTTCTGCTCTGATTGATATAAAACTTATAGTATTTGTTCTACTAATTAGTTCCAACATGTTTCTACGCTCAAAATAATTTTAGTAATGTTTTTGTGGCTTTTTAAAATTTCATCCCCCCTTCTGGAATGTTTGGGGTCTCATATCTCTAAAAGTATCTGTGGTCAAAAATCCTGTACGCGCACTTCTTTATAGTATTGGTTCTTTAGAATTTATATGTTGAATTTGAGAGAGTAGACAATAAAAATAAAAGTTATATAGGGTATTGTAGAAAATTTAGTTTTTCTTTAGTATAAACCGGAAGTGACTTAGTCCGGAAGTTTATCTTATTTAAGACAAGAGACATTTACATACGCTATTTAGTGGTTATAAATTAAAACAGGTATTTTCAAAGACAATCCCTAAACGCTGAGCAAAAAAGTGCTAAGTATAATAAGAATAATAATAAAAAAGACGAAAACAATAGGTCTTTTCGCCGAAAGCGAAAAGCCCTAATAAGAAGAAGAAGAAACAGAGTAAAAACAATATGTTCCCCAACTTCGTTTGGAGAACATAAAAAACGAGATTTCTTATGCAATACGTCAACAGACAATTGTGAATTTAAAAAAAAAATCCGTTATTTTACTTAGAGTCGCCATGGCACATAAATACATGTATGGTTGATTTAACCGCGAACAATTAATATAATTAATTCATTCTATGAGTAGTAGTATTATCTTCTAAAGTCCACATTATTTCATTAGTGAAAAGATAAGCATGTTTACTAAATATATAAATAGATTAATTTTATATTCAAACTACACGCGTTGGGTAACAAATACACATGTTTAAAGGCAATTAAAATCGTGTTATAAAACTATCGATTTATGGGTATTTACCACAAACAAAAAAATGGATGCACGGGTTGATATATATTTTTTGACTGATTTTGATTTGAAATGACATAAATAATAAATTCCTGGATTATAAAGAAATCGAAGGTTTTCCTTGGTTTTTAGATATATTTTGTTTTGCTTTCTATATAATTCCATACAAAATTTTGCACAATTTCTTAACCTTATGACAAAATCTTATATAATTCTTCCACTCTATTTGGTAAACATTATTCAGTTACCAATTTAAATGTAAATCTATGAGAAATGATGCTGATTTCTGAAAAAAAGTTTGTTTGTGTTATTCATCCTTTAATCATTGGTGCATATATGTACAGAAAAAAAAAATGTTTTTATTATTTATTTATTTATTTATTTATGTACTGTGAATTTATATTAAAGCACCTAAAATTAGAATTATAGAATAATTTCAATACAAGGAAAAGATCGGAGGCATTCCGAAAAAATCGTTCATCTTGTGTTCACCGTTCACTTTGCGCTCGCGTTCGCGCTCCGTTCGCGTTCTGAGTTCACCGTTCACACATCGTTCACCAAGTTGCGTTCAGCGTTCGCGAATCGTTTACTCACCGTTCGCTCTGCGTTCGTTCACCGTTCGTTCAGCGTTCGTTCACCGTTTAGGCGGGAAAGTAGAACGTTTCAGCGACTGTGTCACATAAGAAGATAAAGATACTTAAAACAAACGTATGATTTGTATAAACAAAATCCTCCTCAGAAAAGGGACTACGTATGATTATAAATTATATTGCCACATGTAGCATTAAATTAAAGTTCCTCTAAAATGCATTTGTAATAATGAGTCTTACAAAGACCTTATTGTTACCTGCTTTAAGATGGGACCAGTACTATTAAAAAATAAAAATAAAATGTGGCATTAGTATTATTTTCTTCAATATTTTATAATCTTATCTCAGGCACAAGTATTGAAAAGAAGAATCCCTTAAATTTGTGTGCATAGATGCAGGCTTTCCTATTCTGCATACAATGATTGTGTGTATTACACGTAGAATACACAACGTATTTCGAAGATTTGATTACCTGAAGAAACTGGAATTAAAGAAATCTTGTTGGCGCAAGGTGCATATTTAATGGAATTTTCTTTTGGTGTCAATTTTCTGGCTTATCTGTAACTAATAAAAATGTGTGAATTTCAAAGCACATGTTGCTAGTTTTGCAATTTGGTCTCCCGATGTCATATTTAGTAATTGTATACGGTTATTACTTTAAAATTTAGGATATTTATAAATTTGATTTATAAAATATAATTTTTGCTTTTGATAGTAACGAAAGATTTTTTTTTTCAAAATAAAAAAGCTTATTTCAACTACATTTTAGTTGTTATCACAAGCTCTAATATGATCAATGTTTTCATTTATATATAGCTTTTTATTATAAGGGGTGGGTATTCAAAAGCGTAATTTCAGCGGACGGACGAATACACGGACGGAAGGGAGGATACCCCATCACTACATATGATCCTGCTTTTCAAGCGGGTGGTATAAAATCAAGAGGCTTGAAAACACATTTCTTCACCCTAGGGGCATAATTTACAAACACTGTGAATTAAAACAATTCCCACAATTTAGTATATATGCCCATGTCTTATAGGATGTATTTTTGGAGCGAATTAGATGGATAGTATGATTAAAGGATATATTTATTTAAAATGTAATGTACTACAGAATTTACTGTACTATAATGTGTAGTCAATAGATATAGCGAAAATAAATCTTTCTTCTTATATGTTTTCCATTATTAGGATTAATAACCCCCCCCCCCCCCCCCCGACGTTTCCCCAAGGAATCGGATACTTAACCAGTAATGTATTTCCAGAATATTTTAAAGAACAGTTTTTTTTTAGTTTTTTAGTTTTTTAGTTTTTAGTTAAGGTCTGTTTTTGAATAAAAATTTCATTCTCAAAGCATGCATCTAAATAAGTAAAAAATAATAGTAGTTCAAAATGTACACGTGTCGGTGTAGGTATTGATATTTGCAGAGAATATATTTCAAATTCAAGTGATAATGCCTAATGTATTTTATTTATTTATCTATCATTCAGATTTGATAATATATCTTGTTTGAAATACTCGCTCTTCGTTTTCCATGTGACAAAACCCTCACACCTGCACAGTATCGAACGATTTTGATTAACAGGACAAGCTAGTGGACTTCGTGTGAACTTAAAGCGGGAAAATAAAAACGTGTCTGACTGTCAAACAAATACATATGATTTGTTGCTTTTAAAAAAGGTTACTTTCACTGCCTGTTATATTAAGAAAAAAATTCAGAATTTTTGTTTGATATAGATATAAACAAAAAGTGAAGCCTGAAGAGGGCGGATAAAACGGAATATCTCTCTCTCTCTCTCTCTTTCTTTCTTTTCTCTCTCTCTCTCTCTCTCTCTCTCTCATTTGTCTGTTTAATAAAAACTATAACAGCATATTACCTAAATATCAAGTTCTGAAAATTATATGAATATGATAACAAATAATATGAAAATGTTTCTTTGTATTATCTTATATTATACATGTAGAAGTCTGCTCAATGAATCATCTTGAAAAATACAAATGATACATAATATGTTCTTGTATTAAAAATCAAAATAATAGAGTATGAATGCAATAGGTCCACTGGCCTTTGTAATTATTTTTTTTAATACTCAACACGAAATCGCATTGACACGGAAATATATGAATGGATGTTACAACCGCTTCAATTCATTCTACAAGTCAGAAGTTTTATCTGATTTGTTATAAAATAGAAATAAATACTTTTTTATTTTCCTATCAAAAAACATCTTTTATACCTCAGCGTTCGGCAACAATTGCAATTACCTTTTTAGGCCGAAATTTTCTATGAAGTTATTTGAACTAAAACAGACGATACCACCACTTTTGACTTTAAATATTTTGAAACACAAAAAATATTAATATTATCCTCAGTAGCGATCATTGTCCTTTCATTATAAAAAAGAAATTTTCAGAACTCGACCGCGGAACATCAATGTAAATATTCAAATGTCGGAACGAGGCGAACTTTAAAGAACAAACAAATTCAAGGTCACTGCACGTCACAACATAGCAATACGGCTTCCCGTTCGAGTAATGAATGCAGTTTTACTCGGAATATTCGTTTAAAATGTAAATACATAATTAATAAACAATAATGTAAAGAGTTCTCTGGGACATAAACTTGGTCGGTACGTGATCAAATCTACAGAGAAGCCCTAAGGGCTTCACAGGATTTGATCACGTGACAAACCAAGTACATTTCCTAAAGAACTTTTTTTTTTACATTGTTGTTGATTTCTTAAATGTATAATGTGATGCTTTGATCATTACAGCAAATAATTGCAGGTTTCATAAAAAAGATAAATACTCGGTAAATGAATCCAAACAATATATTTTAGCCAGTGTTTTACATTGTAAATGCATGCACTCATAATTTTCTTTTACAAATAAAAACGTATTTGACTGTCACTTATTGTCACCAAGATGTGATCCGTCTCTTCCAATCAAATTACTGCTATCATAATAATATATCTGTAGTGATCTGATATGGTGGCCTCTGTTTGTGACGATTTTCCTTCAGAAATATGGTTATAATAAAACATGATTTTGCTCAAAATTAATTAATAATGCAGAAGTAAATAATTAAAAAAAAAAATAAAATGAAAAAACTTTATCAACCCAATAGAAATGTAAAGCTCAATTATAATGGATAATAATAATTTCAGTCATCATAATAACCGATATGATCATGGTTGAATTTTCAATTTATTGAGGTGTAAGCTACTTTGATAATAATGCAAAGTACATAAGTAGTATGACAAAACTTTCATATGCGTCTAAGGTTATTTATCTCTTTATAAGAAAAACAAATCAAAAGTTATCTCTTTAGGACAGGACTTTGTCTTGGGTATCTTTCCGGGGTACGTGTCTCAGGGATGAGACCTATGTCATGTCACTAGACGGCTGTACCCTTGATCTGATACAAGGTGCAGCCAGGTATTAGAAAAACACTGTTCTTCTATCTGTACGGTAAGTATACCACTGTTAAACAAGCTACCACCTGGTAGTAATGACAATACATTGCTTACTGTAAAATCACCTATTCTCGTGGAATCAAATTTTCGTGGTTCGAAGAAAAATTCTTGATTCGTGAGGATTTGATTTCGTGGATGTAGAATTGTTGAGTGTCTATGCATGCCACATTTCACATTTTGTGGTGGACATGAATTCGTGGGTCTCGCCACACCTCGAAAACAACGAAAATTAAACCCCCACGAAAATTTGTGATTTTACAGTAACAGTTGTATAAACAATTAAATGTCTCTTTTTATTACAATCACCAAAAACCTTCGTCTTAGCCAGTCAAACGCAGCATGGAAATATTATAATTACCTCGGTTGCGCTGTTTTTTTATACATAAGGGATGCCAGGACTAATCTCGGCTTTCATCATTGCTCTAATGATAAAACCCCTTAATTTCGAGCCTCTAGTCCGATCGTCACAATATCTACACTTATTTCCATCGTTGAGTAAAACTCCAATAATTTAAAGTAATTTTTAAAAGGTTTGACCTGGAGCAATTGAAAATCGCCGAAAATTCGATGCAATTTTTTATCAGCCAGTTTACATCGGAACTTAACGCACTTTGTCTGTTTAATATTCAGCCATTATGCATATTCAAGCCATGCAAATTTTCAAAAAAAAAAAAAAAAAAAAAAAAAAAAATTCAAAGTGAGTAAATTTGGGACAAAATCAACGCACTTTGATTTTTTTTTTTTTGAAAGTGCATTAAGACTATGCATTAACATTTTTACTACGAAGACAAAGCACTTTGAAAAAAAATGTATAAAACAACAATTCTGGACAAAGTTTCTATTACTACTGCTCATGTAAGCTATATCGCTTTTACTTATCTGTTTAATATTCCGCCAAGCTGAAAAACCAGCATTCAAGATTTCTCAGAAAAAAGGTATTTACAGGATTAATAAATATGTATCAAATAAAAGAGTAAATCATGGTTTCATAAATTTTCATAATAATGGAATATAATAGATTGAGAGAGAGAATTTTCATGGTATTGAAAAATCAAAATTGATCCAATTTCCCTAAGAAAAATACAATGCTTTAATGTCGACACCTAGATCTACAAGAACGTATTACTGATTGGATAGAATAAAAAGAAATGAAAATGTGCTATAAAACAGTACGATGGAATCAGATGATGGCAGCCATCTTATAAAATGAAGTATAAAAGGACATTGATAAATAACAAATACAATGGAATAAATTAGGGAAAAAATACAATTTACGTAAAAAAGGGCAATACACATAAAAAAGTTATTACGAATGTGTTTCACAATTATTTTTTTTAGAATATGTATTTCTGCTATGCAAAAAAAACTCAATCAGAATCCTATTTGAATGAAGTCACAAAATACGCTAAAAATACAAATTTCTCCAAGTTTTTACATTATTAGAATCTTGCCAATTGTATATCCAATACTTATCCCATTGAATTTTTAATATTAATGTTTCCGTTTTTAATTTTTGGAAAGAAATTAATTTACATACACCACTTTCTGAAATGCTTTTCCGCCTTGAATTTTAACCACATGCCTTACTGTACCTGAAAATTATTTCAGGCGTCTATTGTCAGCAACTCCACACAAAATATTAAAAGGTCCTAAATTTCTGTTACCGGCACATTTTTTGATTATTTCCAAATACAATAGAATACATTTATAGGCCATACTTGTTTTAACATTGTTTTTATTGCAGATCCTGATAAAGCAGGTTCCATAAAACTCCGACAATCTTTTCATCTGTTTAAGCACTGTTTAAAATTTTATTTTATAAATTCCCATGACCTTTTCTCCGCAAATTGTCATCCCTTATATAATCATAAATGTGTAACTTTTTATCAAAATTCTATAATTTTTTCTGCTTCCAGATCAAAACTATTCAAAACTCTATCATACCCTCTTAATATGAACGTAAGGTTTTAAAAAGTCTTCGTTTTATTTTATGCCGGCTCAGTAAAATGGAAATTTTTTAAATTGCTTTAGGTTCTTTTTCAGGCTCACTAATTAATGAATGGTGTAAAAAATGAAGATAACAAACAGTGATTAATCTAACAAAAAAATCAATAAACAATACAAATACATGAAGAGGGCATAAAACATGGAGACCTTGAAATTCCAGAGGTAGGATGAGGTGCTTAGGAGGAGTAAGCATCCCCTGTTGAATGGTCACACCCGCCGCGAGCCCTAGGTATTGATACGGTACACAGAACTTTCCGTAGTCAAATTCGGTATAAAACAGAGGCCTTATAATTGATATGAAACAAGTCGGTCAAAAAAAAAACACTCAATGGCAGGTTATATTTGCAAAAAGTCATTATAACGACCGCTAAATTTACGAAATGTCGACTTTAAACGAGGTCATTGAAATCCCTGTAAATGAAACATGAACTTATCAGTGATTGCATTAAAAATTCCTCATACCCAGAGAGATCTCTTGAGTAGCGATAAAGTTGGGAGACATAATGACCATAAGCACATGATAGTGGAATATCATTACATAAATTAAGAATTCGAAATTTGACGGAAAAGCTGAAGTCATCTCGTTTGTTTTACAATTTAATTTGTTATTGTTAATAGTAAAATGTTTTATTAAATTGTAAACAAAAATGGTGTTCGGTTTGGTATTGTTTTGTTTCTCTTGGATACATAAACGGGCTGGATCTTATTGTATTATTTTAAGGTTTTATAATTAAATGTTAACATATTTCTCCGGGTTCCAATGTGAAAATATTTTTGAAGCACTATAAATAACTCAGTAGTGTTAGGAGTTTTGAGAAAATGTATCCCCATTTTTATCTTATCTTTTCAACGCCATTTTGAGGAAATAAATTTAACTTTTCTGGCAACGGTTAATATAGATTTCCATTCCTTATCTTGAAGTAAAGCAAGGATTCGAATGAAACTTAATTACATGTATCACAAGCATAACTAATTCAATAATAAAATACTAATAGAATTTTACATCCTGATCCATCGATAGCCATATTTAAAATGAAATGACTTCCGAATGAATCTTACACGATTCTTGCACGAAAGTCGCACGTTTCTCACACGGTTCTTACACGAAAGTCGCACGTTTCTCACACGCTTTTCGCACGCTCGCTACACGGTTTGCACGAAACGCTTTGGAGCTCACACGAAACGCTGCACGGTTTGCACGAAACGCTACACGAGCTTTCACGAAACGCTGCACGGTTTACACGAAACGCTACACGGTTTGCACGAAACGGAAAGCGCACGAAAGTCATACGCTTTTTTGGGGTAGTAGCACGTCTAGGGTCTGTACATATCACATATATTTGATTGATACTTTAATTTTTTTTCATCAAGAAGAAATATTCCAGCGATCGTTCTTATAACACAGGTCGTGCTATAAATAATTTCATGGCTATATGTAGTAAAACATTAGAATTAAAAAAAAAAACAAAACATTAATTTGTCTTGATTGAATGTTTCACTTTATGGCTTATTTGTAATTTATATAATTATGCTAAGATATGAAGGCAAGAATTGACATTCAACGTCGTTCTTTGTTATGAGTGAAGAACATATAGTATTATCTTAGCAAACCATTCATTAAAGCATAAAATGATATCATTGCATAACGTCCAAGACATTGAAAAAAGATTTACATTGTTAAACAAAAATAAATACATAAGATTTCACGTTTCTATTTCATTTCGTTCGATTGATTGATTGATTGTATATTGTTTAACGTCCCTCTTGAGAATTTTTCACTCATATGGAGACGTCACCAATGCCGGTGAAGGGCTTCAAATTTAGACCTATACTTGGCACTCAGGGCCATTGAGCAGTGAGGGTTCTTTATCGTGCCAACGCCTACCGTGACACGAAACCTACGTTTTTAAGGTCATATCCGAAAGACCCGTGACTTACACTTCTAGTGCCGAGCGCTTGGCGATAGGAACAGTCACTACCTTTGTTTACGTCTTAGGTATGACGCGGTGCAACAATCGAGAATCGAACCCGGGCCTCCCGATCACGAAGCGAACGCTCTACCACTAGGCTACCGTGACCGGTCATTTCGTTCGAAGTAAACTGAATGCCTATAGCAAAACATATGTATGAATTTATGTATTTTTTTTTCAGATCGCTATCCTCCAACAAGATAAGCATAATTCAAAACAATGTCTTTAATGGTTTGCCAAATTTACTGGAACTGTGAGTGTTTCGTATGTGTAAAAATTTTCCATGTGTCGAATTCGAAACAAAAATGTTACCCTTGTGTCATAAATGAGCAAGTTTCATTTAAAAAGCTTTATAAATTTGCAGAAATTAAAGTACCTAAGATCAGTGATGGGTATGTCAACAAAACTTTAGTGCTCCAAGGAACGGGTGTGTCGCGTAATTAATAGCACCATTAAAAACGCAAATAAATCTTATAGTAGTAAACGTTTTTGTTACACGTTTTTTTTTTTCATAGTGCATTTGCCTGTGAGAGAAAAAAAAAACATGGATAGTAAGACTGTGATAGAATCAGAAATACAATTCCCACACAAAGCAAAAATAAATCCCACAATCCCACAAAATCCCACATCCAAAGCAAAATAAATATTGAAAATGAAATCATTCGAATTTTATTACAATCCCCCAAAAGAACTTTCAGACTGTCTTTACTGCAATTTTCAGTCACAAATATCCGTTTTGGTATACCGATCCCGATTTATTTTCATAATATTTAAATCTCAATTTGTGTGGTAACTATATTTTATCAAAGTTCACTTTCAAAGTTAAGTGTCATAAACTCATAAGGCCACATCAATTCAATATCTTGGTCGCCGGACCCGCGCGCACATAATTTATAACTTTCCAAAAAATAATATTAAAAAAGATTTCCCGCATCAAGAATATGTTGTTCCGTTTACCGCATCATTTTCGACTCTTTCTTTTAATTTTTTCATTCCAAGTCACGATTGCGTTTTAAATCAAGGCTTTTAAAAACGCACGTGTCTATTCCTGAATAACACTGATCGTATCATAAATCTTTGGCGCCGGATTGTCAGTATTTTAGCAAAAGAGTTTAACATAGAAAAGCCTGAATGCCTCTGCTCGTGGTAAAAATTATTGATCAGGAAGGAGGAGTTAATATGTTTTACGGTGTGACCATTGGGGCGAGCGCAGTTGTACCATCAAAAACACTTGAGATCAGCCACTTCGAACGTCAAGCCGCACGAGATATCTCGACTAGTTGTGACGTCATACGACGTCACAAAGCTCGTCGGAGCTTACGGAGACAGCCGAGCGTCTGTTTGAAACTATAGAACTAGTGCAATTTTTGTCGAAAAACATTGCAGAGTTATTTCTTGTTTCTTTGAAAGATTTCTACAAACTGAAAGTTTGATATATGCTTTACGTTATTATTTAGTCAGCCCCTTATTTATTTATTCGGCAATATTCGCGCAAAGGACATTGGGTAGTGCAGGAATTCTGGGAATGTTGCACAGAGAAATTTGGCTGACGTATATACAGATTTCAATCCGAATTTCCTCTGTTCTTACACGTTAATCTATTGAGCTCGCTTCGCGACACTGGCTGCGCTCGCTATTATGAAAAACACTGTTATAAATTTTACAGGGGGAACGTTCGTCGAACTGTTTGAAAAATGTGTTTACTGTTTATTCGAAAGACACTGAATCGATCGTTGAAATACGTTTACGTGAAAACCAACAAGCCCAATTCATTCCTGCAGGCAATGCTGATATCGAAGTTTCTGAAATATCTACCACTTTCATGTAAGTTTGTGCAATTAATCAGAACTCAAAAACTTACATTAACTTTGTACCTTTGACATTCTTTGTTTAAAGCATCTTATTATATAGAATAATGCATTAAACTGCCATGTGTACCATACAGAAATGTTTGTTACAAGGTTAATGAAATAGGTATTATAAAAAATTAAGAAGCAGTGATATTATGTCTAATGAAATGTCAATTGCGTTCCTTTTTACCATTGTCCTGTAAGGGCATAGCTTTGTAAAATCTTATTTGAATCTGACTTTTCATAAAACATTTAATAGGTGTATGGATAAGACACAGATGACAGAAAAACAGGGAAGTGTTTAAGACCCAGAAAATTCGAGATATTATTGTATGTGGACTGTGGAGAGTGGTCAAAACACAGATGTGTCTACACTTTACAGTGAGGAAAAAGGTAAATAGAAGGGCTGTTTCATTACCTGTTTATGGTTTGAATTGCAGTTTCAGTTACCTACAAACTTAAATTTATTTTAGATTGATATATTGTGAGACACAGACTGCTTTTTCATAATGGAAAGTTGTTGTAGGAGGAGCTATTAATTCGTTTAAAAGAGGATCATTAGTATACCTGGTACCAGAGGACACAGAGGATCCAGGAATAGTAGTAAAAGGAGGCCACAAACTGCACAGTTATTTTCAACTATTTTAAAGCACTACCTTTCACCTGTGTGTGTCCATTGCTGAAGTACTGAAATCTTCTGGATGATACAGCACCTTATATTTCTGCTCTTTATGAACAATATTCAGTTACTCAAGCTTTATTTCAACTTTGTGAAAATATTCACAGAGACCCTAGATCTTGGGGGGAAAATATTCTGCCCAGGAGGTGTAAAAGATAAAATGTTGTGAATTGGACATTTACATGATGTATGATTCCTACTTGAATCCCTAAGAATTATAATGAACAGGTTTTTAAAAAATAAAATATTATCGCTCGCCTCATTTCATTTTACACAGCTTCTCCATTTTTAGATTTCAGCTTTTTAATTTTAAAATTTTCAAATCGCTCGCTCGCCCCAATTTCTTCTGTCAAAAATCCGAAGACCAAGAAATTAAATTGGTGTGGCCTAAAGATATAAATTACTTGTAAATCAAAATCTTGCGTCAAAAAATCACGAAAGTAAATTTATCAAAAGATGTCCTTACCTTGGGCCTTTACACTAAAGATAACAAAATACTTATATTTAATTATTCATATTTATTTGGCGATATAGGCCACGGCTGCATTAAACAAATAAGGGAGCCCAGCATCAATCCTTGCCTTTTTGGCATCCCCACAAATAAACAAGCATGAATATGGTGAGCGCTGGGAACAGATGCTCGCCTGCTTGGACAATAATTGCAAAATTCAATCAATTGTGCACCAAGTCATATATTATGAATATAGGTTAGGCACTAATGGTGAGCCAAATATCCGCTTGGGCAATATTTTCCTCCAGGTAGGATGCGATTTCAGCCGTGACGATTTGGGCAAGTCCTTGCTGTGGGTATGGATTAGGGCTTTATATTATCTGGAAAAGAAAAACAGAACAAAACACGAGAAAGCAGCAGATAATTTCCGTTAGCATATTACTTTTATTTAGGGGTGTTGTTGGGGGGGGGGGGGGGTTGCAATTTTGCAGAAACTTGATTTTTAGGTCACCTGAGTAAACTCAGGTGACCTATTGCTATCCGTTTTTGTCCGTCGTCGTCCGTCGTCTGTCGTCCGTCGTGCGTTAACATTTAAACATTTTCAGCTTCTTCTCTGAAACCACTGAACCAATTTCAACCAAATTTGGCATATAGCATCTATGGGTGAAGGGGAACAAAAATTGTGAATTTCATGGTCCCCATCCCCCTGGGGGCTGGGGGGTGGGGCAAAAACCACTAAAATTAGTGCAATCTTTAAAAATCTTCTTCTTTACTCCCGGACATCAAGCAGTCAAACTGTTGGTATGATTGTAATCAGCATTGAGTCCTCTACCAAAATTGTGTAATTCATGGCCCCAGGGTAAGGGGTTCTGGTGTTAAGGCGGGCTCTATTGATTATATAGTGAAAATGCATTATTTCTTTGAAAATCTTCTTCTCTGTTCCCGAGTATTAAATAAACTAATTAAGCACATAGTTATGATGAGCAAGAGTGTCTCTACATAAATTGTGAATTTTATGGCCCCAGGGTCAGGGGTTCTGTTGTTAGGGCGGGGCTCTCTATTGATTATATAATGAAAATGCATTAAATCTTTGAAAATCTTCTTCTCTGCTCCTAGGTATTAAATACACTAATTCAGTAAATAGTTATGATGAACAAGAGTGCCTCTACCAAAATTGTGAAATTCATGGCCCCAGGGTCAGGGGTTCTGGTGTTAGGGTGGGGCTCTATTGTTTATATAGTGAAAATGTATTAAATCTTTGAAAATCTTCTTCTCTGCTCCTAGGTTTTAAATAAACTAACTAAGTAAATAGTTATGATGAACAAGAGTGCCTCTACCAAAATTGTGAATTTTATGGCCCCAGGGTCAGGGGTTCTGGTGTTAGGGCGGGGCTCTATTGATTATATAGTGAAAATGCATTATTTCTTTTAAAATCTTCTTCTCTGCTCCTAGGTTTTAAATAAACTAACTAAGTACATAGTTATGTTGAGCAAGAGTGCCTCTACCAAAATTGTGAATGCCTATTAGCATCTAGCTTAAAACATGAAACAAATTCAATCATTTGAAAGTTGTTGCATGATGCTCAGGTGACCTATAAGGCCCGTGGGCCTCTTGTTTGCGCTCGACGTCACAGGTTTTGGTGCTTGGGTTCGACTAATAACCCCAAAACCCTGAAAACAGGATGGCACTAAATACAAGTTCCGGACCGGGATGATTCCTCCAAAAGCCGCAGTACTAAAAATGCTTAATGGCACTTTGATAAATGGATTTAACCTTAATTGGTTAAATCACATTATCAAAAGATGCCCTAACCTTGGGGCCTTTACACTAAAGATACCAAAATACTTATATTTAATTATTCATATTTATTTGGCGATTTAGGCCACGGCTGCATTAAACAAATAAGGGAGCCCGGCACCAATTCTTGCCTTTTTGGCATCCCCACAAATAAACAATAAGGGAGCCCGGCATCAATTTTTGTCTTTTTGGCATCCCCCCTGGGAACAGATGCTCGCCTACTTGGACAATAATTGCAAAATTCAATCAATTGTGCACCAAGTCATATATTAAGAATATAGGTTAGGCACTGCCGGTGAGCCAAATATCCGCCACGAGCCTATGCTTTGAGCATTGGCTGCGCCACCAGTAGGGCAGTCGGGAGGGAAAAGGGGTCGATATTAAAATTGATATTTACCATGTCCTCCAATAGTGTAATTTATGACAATAATAAATACTTGGTTAAATAAAATGACCAAGAACATAAAGACTTTATGTCAATGCAAATACATAGACACTCAACAGTCTATGGGCAAAAAAGGGGATCGATATAAAATTAGATAATTACCTGACTCATGTTCATGTCCTCCAATAGTGGAATTTATGACGATAATCAATACTTGATAAAGTAAAATGACCAAGAAAATAAAGACTTTATGTCAATACAAATACATAGACCCTCAACAGTCTATAGGCAAGAGCAAAATTGACTTGGTGAATATGGCTGAGAACAGCACAGATTCATAATGAGATTTGCATATTGTGGGCAGCAACTTAAGGATGCTGGACAAAAATGTGAAAGTGATTGGTTTACGTTCGTCGACATGGACATTTTTCTGCCCAAGCCTACCAGGGTTTTTCTGAGTAATAATAATTGTGTTGAATCAGGAAGGTTGTTGAGTTTACAAAAATAATGTAACCCAAAAAAGTACGACTTAACCGTGTTTGAGTACTGCTAATATAATAGGAAGAAGACAAAATTGACTTATAGGTTGTAATTGGGAGGCCACTCTTCTGTGTCAAAATTCTTTTTGAATAATGTAGAAGTTTACTGGTCCTTAATCTGCCCCAATGTGTCTGATGGTATGCGAATTGTCATTTTTTAAGTGTTAATTTCTAACCCCCAAAAGTCAAATGTTTGTAGGTCCCCCAGTTTTTTATGCGCTAAGGGGATGCCCAGCCCATGACAAATGGAACTAAACACCGACATATACATGTATAAGCCAACACAATCTTGCCTAATAATCCATAATCAGCTCTGTGAATCATCAATAAGCTAAATGCATATTTTTTGTCTTATCAAGCAATTTTTGCTCCTGGACCTAATTTTGCAAGCATGTCTGGTGCATCCTCACATTACGAGCAAGTAACTGAGCAATGTTCCTTACCAATAAGATCATTGATGCTAGACCCTGGGGGCATGACGAGTGATGAATCAATATGTAAGAATTTTAACCCCCTTTCTTTTGTACCATGCCCATTGGAGACAACCTAAAGTTCGGAAGAAGGGGGCTTGTCAAATGGACCTGCAACTCTGCCTAACATGATTTCATTAACGACCAACCGAATAGCTTCATACTGTAACCTAGACATGGATTTGAAATTGTTACAGTCAACGGCCGCTTGAGGCCCTTTGTAACACAACCTAAAACCATATGTAAAAACCTGCAAAAGTTCTAGGCTACCAAGCCAATTGGGTAATATGCTAATATTTTGCCTAAATTAGGTACATAAATAGGACTTTTGCCTGCAATACTACTGAGGTCTAGCTGATTGGGTATAAGGTGCTCTAATAACTTAACTCGTGCTGTGGATCTCACGGGTAGCTGAGGCTGCCATGTTACTTGTAAAGACCAGTTGATTTAAAATTCAAACTAGAGCCTAAGGAAGTCTTGTGTTTAATCAGTTAATGTAGGGATGATTATATGAACATAATTATTCCATGCTTGTATTTACATACAAGTTTATTACATATGCCTTGTAATTAAAATTCACAACACTTAAGGAGGAGGGGCTGAGGTGAGGAAATATGTGTGTGCTGGGGCACTGTATATATATATATACAAGAGCCATACCTCCTAATCGACAACGGCAAATGGGAGAGATGGGTTAGCCTTTCTTGAGCTTGAACTGGATGTCATAGCTGCGCCACGCCGAGTGTCTTTACTCTACTTGCCCCTAACCTAATAGTACATGTACGTATGAATATATTTTAACAACTGAACTCTGCTCTTGGGATGGGCTGAGGCCTGTATGTAGTCAATGAGAAAAAAAACATCCGTCCATACTTAGATGTTTGTCAATTGCCTTTGCTTTAGTTTTTGGGGCCAGGGTGAGGCTACCCTCTTTCATAGAAAAAAATACCTGGTCTCATCATTCAAATAGACCATATGAATTTTCGACTAACAAGCTCAAAAGATTTTACTCGTCATTGACAATTTTTTTAAGTTTTAATTAATATGACATTATTCTGGCCTAATTGATTATGTAGCTGGTGTTAATGTATGGTAATTGTCACTTATAAAAATACCTGTACCTTGACTCTGTCACAGGTGGCCATTGGGGGTTTCCAGTAGCTCTATGGGCATTCGGGGGTTGGTCTCACTCTGCTTGCTTAGGTTATTTGCTATGTACAGCTTCTGAAACCTGTTGCAACTGCTCATTCATTAGATAAACTAAAAGATGGCTAGCTCTTGCTTCCCCCGGTTCCAGGTTGACCTTGACTGGCCTGAGATGGAGGAGCGCCATCGTTGCGCTTGGCGCTCTTCTTGGTAAAGGCGTCGATTTAAGCTCTGTTTTTGGCATTGTCGTTAGCGTTATGATGCTCGTTTTGAAATACACACAAAAAACAAAACATTAAACCCTGACAAAAAAACAGTCGGATTATGGAAACAATTAGTGGGATTTATGCCTATGTATCTAGACAACGTGTAGCTAGCTAACGAAATCAAGAAAAAAAATAAATGCAGGCCTAGGCCCTAGGCCTATTAAATCAGATAATAATACGATCAATGCAATAATCGTGTTCATAATATTTAACAGGGAGCGAACGCAATCTACAATGCTTCGCAAGACAATACAGAAATTTCGCCAAAAGCAGTTGAGCTCATGGGAAAATAATTCAATGCTAGAAACACATCTTACCTCGTTGAAATTTTGTAGAAACTTGATTTTTTGCGGTCGACGTCACAGGTTTTGGTGCTTGGGTTCGACTAATAACCCCAAAACCCTAAACGGATGGCACTAAATACAAGTCCAGGACCGGGATGATACCTCCAAAAGCCACAGTACTAAAAAGCTTAATGGCACTTTGATTAATGGATTTAACCTTTAGTGGTTAAATCCATTAACAATCCTGACTTTTTGCTAAATAGGTCAATTACGGTCAAGTAATCTGTAACGCTAGTATTTTTTAATATAAATTTTTATGACAAACTGTGCACATGTTAAATAGCATAAACTTACCTTTAAAATTAAAAATGCGCTGTATTTAAGCACTATTAAATCTTTATAAGTAGGTCAAAGAACACTAGGTCGGTAACCAAAATACTTTCATAAGGAAGAAAACTAATTTGATGTGTCGGTAACATAAAAAGGACCATAAAACTTTACTTTAGTATTTGATTAGGCTGATACCTCTAAAAATAATTATCTCAGATTTCCTTAATGCTGTTGTTCTCCGCCTTGTAAAATAAAATCAGTTTCAATCCTTAAAAGTTTTTTTA
>NW_026931452.1:0-4881 GCF_032062105.1 Saccostrea cuccullata
CAGGTGAGCTAAAAATAATTTAAACAAGAGGCCCACGGGCCTTATAGGTCACCTGAGTATTGTTTAACAAATTTAAAACAATTAAATTTCGTTTGTGTTTTAAAACAGAAGCCATGAAATTCACAATTTTGAAAGAGGCACCATTGCTTATCATAAATAAAAAAAACTGCATGCTTACTCTACCTACTCAATACCCAGAGGTAGATCAGAGTTACAAAGAGAAAATGTTTTTCACTTTGTGCACCTCACCCCAAAAGAACCAATGACCCTTGGGCCACATATTTCAAAATTATGCAAATTTTGTCATAAAATGGTTGATTAATATCAAAGAGCAGATTTCAAAGCATTAAATGTCCCCCCCCTCCCCTGACCCAGGGGGCATAAAAATAACCATTTTGCTAGATGCCCCTTTCTTCATCATAAATATATATACTTGGATCATTGGCATAAAATTCGCAATTTTGGAAAAGGCACCTTGCTTATCATAACTATGTGCTTAGTTAGTTATTTAATACTCAGGAGCAGAGAAGAAGATTTTCAAAGAATAAATGCATTTTCACTACATAATCAATAACCCCCCCCAACAAAAGAATCCCTGACCCTGGGGCCATAATTTTCAAAATTTTTGGGAAAAAGGCACTCTTGCTTATCATAACTATGTGTTTAGTTAGTTTATTTAATACTCAGAAGCAGAGAAGAAGATTTTCAAAGAATAAATGCATTTTCACTATATAATCAAAAGAGCCCCGCCCTAACACCAGAACCCCGGACTCTGGGGCCATAAAATTCACAATTTTGGAAAAGGCACCTTGCTCATCATAACTATGTGCTTAGTTAGTTTTTTTGATACTCAGAAGCAGAGAAAAGTTTTCAAAGAATAAATGCATTTTCACTTTTGACAATAGAGCCCCGCCCTTCCAAAAGAACCCCTGACTCTGGGGCCATAAAATTCATAATTTTGGTAAAGGCACTTTTGCTTATCATAACTTTGTTTTTAAATACTAGAAGCAGAGAAGATTTTCATAGAATAAATGCATTTTCACCATATAGTCTATAGAGCCCCGCCCTAACACAAGAACCCCTGACCCTGGGGCCATAAAATTCACAAATCTTGAAGAGGCACTCTTGCTCATCATAACTATGTACTTAGTTAGTTTATTTTTAAATACCCAGGAGAAGAAGAAGTTTTTCAAAGAAATAATGCATTTTCACTATATAATCTTATGCCCCCCCTAGCACTAGAACCCCAACCCTGGGGCCATGAATTTCACAATTTTGGTAGAGGACTCAATGCTATTCCATTCATGCTAACAGTTTGCCTGCTTGATGTCCAGGAGTAAAGAAGAAGATTTTTAAAGATTGCAATAATTTTATGGTTTTGTCCCCCCCCCTAGGCCCCGGGGGAGGGGGACCATGAAATTCACAATTTTTTTTCCCCCTTCACCCATAGATGATGTATACCAAATTTGGTTGAAATTGGTTCAGTTGTTTCAGAGAAAGCTGAAAATGCTCAAATGTTAACACACACACGGACAAAACGGATAGCAATAGGTCACCTGAGTTACTCAGGTGCCCAAAAAAAATAATTTATTGCCTGGCAAATAAGAATTTTAACTTCACGCAGATATTCTAATGTAAATTAAATTTTAAAATATATTTTACCTAAATTGCATGCATATAAAAGACTGGTTTCAGAATATCCCAGTATTTGGGTAGACCACTTTTCAACAACGCATTCACCAAGTCAGTATCCCCCATGTTGATTGCTACTATGAGATTTGGTGTATCACTACAGTCTGTTTCAGCACTGGGATTTGCTCCATGTGATAGGAGTTGAAAAATTAACTCCTTCGTCTCATCTTTTATTCCACATTTTACGTGCATAAATGCACGATTCAAGGCACATCCTATATTGGGATCCGCTCCGTTTTCCAGTAAGTATTTGCTAACAGAAATGATTCAATATCTAAATGAAGTATTTGATGTTGGGACACATTCCTAATATTTATTTATTTTAATTTTCTATATTTATATCTGAAATAAACCAGAAGTCTCTGTGAGACTGTAGCTATACTGGTTTATACTTAAAACAAAGGAAGAGAAAAGTAGCAGTTGGGACTTTAAACTTTAAAAGAGCATTAAATAGAACAAATGATCCTTGCCGCTCTTCAAAAAAAAACCGATATATAGAATTATGTATCTTAGTGTAGTCTACTTGTGTGCCAAGTTATATTGAAATCAGACCAAAACTGTAGGAGGAGTAGCATTTTGAAAGCATTTCACAGAAATTTCTATTTTTAGAAACCACGGCAACACCGTTAATTGAAATCAAAAACTGATGCACAGAATTATGTATCTTAGTGTAGTCTACTTGTGTGCCAATTTATATTGAAATCGGACAAAAACTGTAGGAGGAGTAGCATTTTGCAAGCATTTCACAGAAATTTCTATTTTTAGTAACCATGGCAAAAGCTTTCATCGAAATCAAAAAACCCATGCATAGAATAATGTATCTTAGTGTGTCGTTATATTGTGTGTCGTTATATTGAAACGGACCAAAACTGTAGGGAAGTGCTTTTAAAGAATTTCACTGAAATTTCTATTTTAAGTAACCACGGCACACACAAGTGAAAACAAAACATAAGTCTATGCATCGGTTTGTGAATTCGATTGAACGGTGTTGTCAAGTTATATTGAAATCGGACAAAAACTGTAGGGGAGAAGGTTTTGGAAGAATTTTACAGAAATTTCTATTTTTAGTAACCACGGCAACACCGTTCAACAAATCAAAATCCGATGCACAGAATAGTCTATTTGTGTGCCAATTTATATTGAAATCAGACCAAAATTATAGGAAGAGTCGCATTTTGAAAAATTGTTTACAGACAGACAGACGAACGGACGCACACATCGCATAAGCTCTTCTGGCTCAACCAGAAAGCTAATAACAAGAGGCCCATGGGCCACATCGTCACCTAGCACTGTGGCTGGGAAAAAGTAGAAATTGGTTTATTATTGAATAGTTTATATCCAAAATAGTCCCTTGACCAATCATGGCTTTGTTATTCTTGATTAGAAGATTTACAAAAAAATTTCTTATATATTTCTATGTAAAACTTTGGTCGGCCATCGTGGCCCCGCCCTACTCCCGGGGGTCATGATTTGAACAAACTTGAATTGACACTACCTGATGATGCTTCAATATAAATATGATCAATCATGGCTTTGTTATTCTTGAGAAGAAGATTTTTAAAGAATTTTCCTATATATTTCTATGTAAAACTTTGGTCGGCCATTTTGGCCCGCCTCCCCCCGGGGGTCATGATTTGAACAAACTTGAATCTACACTAAATGGGGATGCTTCCAAATAAATATGATCAATTAAGGCTTTGTTATTCTTGAAAAGAAGATTTTTAAAGAATTTTCCTATATATTTCTATGTAAAAATTTGGTCGGCCATTTTGGCCCCGCCCTACCCCCGGGGGTCATGATTTGAACAAATTTGAATCTACACTACCTAAGGATGTTTCCCCATAAGTTTCATCTTTCCTGGCCAGTGGTTCTTGAGAAGAAGTTTTTTAAAAGATACCACCAAATTTCCATTAATTCCCAATTATCTCCCCTTGAATAAGGGCGTGGCCCTTCATTTGAACAAACTTGAATCCCCTTTACCCAAGGATGCTTTGTGGCAAGTTTGGTTGAATTTGGCCTAGTGGTTCTTGAGAAGAAGTCGAAAATGTGAAAAGTTTACGACAACGACGACGACAGACAACGGACAAATTGTGATCAAAAAAGCTCACTTGAGCCTTTAGCTCAGGTGATCTAAAAATGTATACAGGGAAATTTTCGTCTCCGTTTTATGTTTGCTTCTTTGACCCTAGACACAAGTAAATTCAAAGAGAAAAGTATCATGTCTTCAAAAGAAATGTTTCTGGGCGAATTTAAAACGGAGAAAAAATATCGGTATTATTTCGAATTGCGAAAATAAAATGAGATGAAAATAACCCTGTATTCACTGTCCGCTTTCAGTTCCAATTGCGTTTTAATGTATTCAATAATTTTACATACAAATTTATAGAAGGCAAGTATCTTGCTAATTTTTAAATGAGATTTATAAATCCCCATGTACGTTTTACTTTCAGTCAAGTTGAATAAACTCACCGCAACCAAATTCACAACAAAGACTCAGAGCCGTTTGTCCATTACAATCGGTTGCATTCACATCCGAGCCATGTTCAACAAGTTCTTGAATAAGTTGTGTAGCTCCAACAGATATCTTCGTATTACACAAAACTTTGACAGCTAAATGAAGAACACTATCTCCGCAGGTGTTTTTCGCATTTAAATTAACCTGGTTCGTAACTAGCAAATGTTGCAGAAAGCGAATGTCCTCTGAAAATAAATTTTATCCAATTTTTTTTAAATTCATATCTAATTGATGCTAAACGATACACAGAATTTGCAAACAAGGTCATTGTCAACTATAAGTTGCCTGCATGTTGCAAAGCTTACGGCATTTGTTCTAGTTTCGCAGAGTAAAGAGTTGATTGATTGATTGTATATTGTTTAACGTCCCTCTCGAGAATTTTTCACTCATATGGAGACGCCTCTATTTGCCGGTGGAGAGCTGCAAAGAACTATCTGCGGTATATTGCATATATTTGCCCCCCTCAAAGGTCAAATTTTGAAAACTTCCTGAAATGTGCTAAATTCAATAAATTGTATGAGAAATATAAATTAACAGAAAATATTATAGTGTCAAAGCAGTGTATTCCCAATTTTTGTTTTTATGACGTCACAAACTAGTTCGATTTTATATCCTTTTTCAGAAAGAGGACAAAATGGTCAAAATTTCAACAATTTTAGCTTTAAAATTTATAG
>NW_026931453.1:0-48842 GCF_032062105.1 Saccostrea cuccullata
AGCAAAGGTGTAACGATCGCTAGAATTGAATATCGCTGAAAATGAATACCTTTTTATTTGTAATAGTTTCTTTCGTGAGATTTTATACAAGAGGCCCAAGGGCCTTGAATCTCTCTTCTGATAAATTATACAATCTATCCTAAGACCTAAGATGCAACAACTGACAAAGTTTGATGATTCTTAGCCAGTTAGGGCTGAAGATATTTAAATGTAACTATAAAATACTGTAAGTAGGTCAAGGTGACCTACTTATTGATTGAAATTTTATGAGGGCACAAGATGCATTAATTGACAAAGATTGATGATCTAAGCCAATAAGTACTTGAGATATCCAAAAGTGGGTCACAGTGACCTACTTATTGGTCAACATTCCCAAACCAAACTGGCAAAGGTGCATCAACTGACAAAGTTTGACAATTCTAAGCCAATAAGTACTCTAGAATACTTAAATATAGCCATTAATGTCACAAGTAGGTCAGCGTGACCTTTTTTTTTGATCCTCATTCTTCGAGAACCCAAGATGCATCAAATAACAAAGTTTGATGATTCTAAACCAAAAAGTACCTGAAATATCTAAATATTGCCATAAAATGTCAAAAGTAGGTCACTGTGACCTACTTTTTGGTCGACATTCTCCGAAAACCCAAGATATATCTACTGACAAAGTTTGATGATTCTAAGCCAATCAATACCTGAGATATTCAAAAGTAGGTTACAGTGACCTACTTTTTTGTCAACATGCTCCAAAAACCTAAGATGCACCAAATGACAGAGTTTGATGATTCTAAACCAAATAGTACCTGAGATACATAAAACTATCCATAAAATGTCAAAAGTAGGTCACTGTAACCTACTTTTTGGTCATTCTAAACCTCTCGGTGTCTGAAATAATGGGATTAGATGTTTTAGAAAAGATTAGCCATAAAATTCAAAAAGTAGATTACAATGACCTACTTTAATTTGATGTTGTTTGTGGACTCAAGATGCACCAACTGACAAAAGTTTTATGATCATAGGCCTTAAAGTGTCCAAAATATGCCTCCAAATCAATTTGAATAAAGAAGTCCGCAAAATTTAAAAAGTAGGTCAACGTGACCTACTTATGTATTAACATGAGGTCAAGTCCTGAGATGCATCAACTTACAAGATTTGATGATCCTAGTCTTTGTAGTAAGCAAAATATCAACGTTTTTAATAAGTGTAAATTTTGGTCAACTTTGAAGTGTCCTTGAGACCATGCCCTTTACCACAGGGTCATGCCTTTAACAATTTTTTAATCTTAAACATATCCCAACCCTTATATATAAGTTTGGTGAAAATCTGCATGGTGGTTCTGGAGAAGAAGATTTTTTAGGAACCAATACTTTTGGTTTTATTTTTGTGATTATCTCCCCTTGTATTAGGGTCCAACCCCTACTTTTAGTATAAATGGTAGCCCTTTGGCCAAAGTTAACTCACACTGCACGACGCACACCGCACAAATGGCCATAGCATTAGCTCTTTGAGCCTTTGGCTCAGAAGAGCTAAAAATTGCTAAAATAACATCTCCCTAAAAATAAAATAATTCTTAAGAACAAATCGCTAAATTTGTGTCTCACAGAAATTTCCACTGATACCGTTTTAATTTATTTCTACATGTTTTTAGCTCTTGGACTACCGTTCATAGCCAGTACAGTATTTTGCCATATTTTCAGACATTTTCTTTTGCAAGACAATGCAGTCCAACATGCTTTGTGTCCATATCAACTATAAGAGTACTTCATAGAGGAGTATGGCATTTAATGATAATTGCATTTTTTTGGCAATTGAGTTAAAAATTTTGAGAAATTAATCCAGAACCGAGTGCAACTTTCTTGCACAAAAAATATATAGTTTTTGATATAGCTGGCACTGTAGCTCTCTGGTTTTCCATCCCATTTTTTTTCCCTGACCAGCAATCTACAGATCTGCAATTAAGAAGATGGGGGGATAAGACGGGCAGAATGCCTATAGATAGCGTCAGATATTAATTTACCGTATAATCCTTATAACTGCCCTGGGCGCTTAGAAAAAAGCGAAAAGGGGGTGGGGCGGTTATTTTGGTATTCTCTTTATTATATTTAATGTCATTCTTATACTTCAAAAATGTTAAAGAACAACTAAAATAATGTCAAACTTTACTTTAATTGAAGATAATCCACCCAAATTATGCTATATGATTCATTATCCACTGAGAAATTGGATAATAGACAAGTTACATTTTCACTTTATTCAAATTTTGGCAGACTTTTGATATGATTCTAGATGATTTTAATCACTGTTCAAGGGGCCCTTATTTTCTGATAATGATAAAAAGACCTAGGGGGCGCTTATAGGGGCAGGGGCGGTAAATTGGGATTATACGGTACATCACATTTAATATGTAAATTGAGTATTTCAATTAACTTTTCATGATTGAAATTTATGAAATTATAAGAAAGGAAACATTTTCTTAGAGAATAAAATCTCTTTAAAAATTTCATTTATCAAAATATTAGATGGTATACGTCGCATTTGAAACCCAGCAATAACAAAAGGCCCATGGGCCACATCGCTCACTTGAGCAATGTGGCTAGGAAAAAAAGCTGAAATGTTTATTATTGAAAAGTTTACACCCAATAGTGGTCCCAACCAATCCTTAAAACGGAAAGAGTATGATTTGAACAAAGTTAAATCTAACTAAAGTTGCTTGCATATTTCTTTGACTACCTGTGCCTTTATTGCCCTTTACATTTGAACTTACATTGTGGCCCTGCCCTTACCCCCAGGAGTCATGACTTGTACAAAATTGAATCTACACTACCTGAGAATGCTTCCCTATGAAAAGGACTAATCATGGATTTACTATTCTTGAAAAGAAGAATTTAAAAGATATTTTCTACATGTTTCTATGTAAAACTTGGATTCTATGTTGTGGCCCCGCCCTACCCCCAGCTTCATGATTTGAACAAACCTGAATCTCCACTACTTGAGGATGCTTCCATAAAAATATGATCATTCATTCCTATGATATTCTTGAGAAGATTTTAAAAGAATTTTCTTCTATATTTCCATGTAAAACTTTGATCGGTCATGATTTGAAAAAACCTGAATCTCCATTACTTGAGGATGCTTCCATAAAAATATGATCATTTATGCCTTTGATACCTATTCTTGAGAAGAAGATTTTTAAAGAATGTTCCTATATATTTCTATGTAAAACTTTGATCGGTCATTATGGCCCTGCCCTATCATCAGGGGTCATAATGTGAACAAATCTGAATCTACACTACCTTAAGATGCTTCCATATAAATATGATCATGTGTGCCTTTGCTATTCTTGAGAAAAAGATTTCTAAAGATTTTTCCTATACATTTCTATGTAAAACTTTGATTGGCCATTGTGGTCCCACCCTTTCCCCAGGGGTCATGATTTGAACAAACCCGAATCTACACGACGGACAAGGGGGTGATCAGAAAAGCTCTCTTAAGCCTTAAGCTCAGGTTAGCTAAAATGTCAATCTCCTTTTTTACATTACCTTACTCAAATTTGTCAATTTCTTTATTAAAATCCACAGTTTAATGACTTCTTTGTCATTGTGTTTTTATAGTCAGAAATTAAATGTCTCATTTAAGTTATAAACTTTTAATAGATCTAACCAAATTAAGGAAATAAAGTGAAGTACCAGGGTTTGACATTAAGGCACGTCCGACCGACTGAGTCTAGTAAAAAATGGGTCCAGTCGGGTAAAATGTTTGTGTACTAGACCGACTGGTCGTGTGAAAAAAATAAAGGAAATTTTAAAATATTATCAAATAAAATTTACTGTCAGAGAAAAATACAATTAAAACGTTTCTAACCGCATCATAGAAAGAAAACTACATATGTAACAGACAGCATGATTGAACAGCAGTCATTGTAAGCATTCATACCTTCTCGTCCATTTTCCTAAATAGAAAGTTCAAACAATAAGGTGGAAATGGCTGAGTAGTTACGAGTGTCATTGTCGAAAGATTCACTTTTGCAACATCGGTCAACGGTATAAATGGCAACAAAACTATATAATAATATTTTATATTTACTATATTTTAATTCTCTGAACAATTTTGTTGGTAGCGTATTAATATTGTATACAAGTTGATTAAGTTAAGTTAGGACTAAACATGACAAGCCGAATGTATATGACCTAGTTTTGATGTTGACACGTTTGCGGGAAAATTTCATTATTAAAATATAGAATACATTGGTAAAGATAAACAAATACAATTAAACAGATTATAAATAGGGTTATTCATAAATTATCACTATTTCGTGCTTAAATATTTTTTTTCTGAAGTTTGGTCAGGGTAGTGGTTAAAGGGTCGGGGCTATTAAAAATTTGCCAGAGTAGCCCGACTGGTCTAGTATTCAAAAAGCTTAATGTCAAACCCTGAGTACAAATACGAGCAGGTAGATGACACCGCCAGTGAAAATTTAAAATTACACACCAATCCTCATAATAAGTTAACACTTTTGAACAAGGTTTGTGAATAATCATGATAATTTTTTGTCCATTTTCAAGCTTAGTTTCAGTTACAAAATATATATAAAATCCTTCAAAAGTCTTGTCATTTACATTGCAACAATCGAATTCACAAAAAAAAACAACTCATTTTTATACTATAGGCCTATATTTCATTGAAAAACTATTTCTTTTTTATAAAATTTTGTTGTGGGGTCAATATAAGCTCAATTTAAATGATTTTTACACTGAATTATGCAGAATTTATGAAATTTTCTTGTCTTAAATGCTAAACATTGAAAGTAACTTATGACAATTTTCTCACTTCAAATTACTAAGATGATTTCTTAACAACTTAAAGTATTAAAATTTTAATTTTGAACTTAACATAGCTGTGAGATCACTGCAATGCCTAAAAATAAAATTATTAATATTTTGAAACAAAAGTGAAGAAACTACTAAGAATTTGGCATTTTCTGGTGCTAAAAAATGAGCAACAAATAAAACTGCAGTAATATTTTAGTAAAATGCATTTTTCAATGAAATATAGGGGGCCTATTAAATCTAACGTGAGACCTGGTGGAAAAATAAAATTATTACTCATTTATGGTCAGGTACTATTTTCATATTACCTAAATTGTAGCATGGCTAGCTTCCTTCGAAGATAATAATAATAAAAAAATAATACTAATTCAACCATGCATCTTTAGAGAATGAAAAATTAACCACGACCAATCTTCTTTTGGGGGTATTTAGGCCTAATCTTCCCGCAAACCCGCAGAGATGAACTAGCGAGCATCTGAGCATCATATTATAAAAAACACATTGAAATACTTACACTGACAATACTTAGCAATACTCTTTGTCTCTTTTAAAACTTGAAATGATTTCACCTTTACAAACACAAATAGGCTGTATCTCAGTGTCGTTCTGACTTCGCTACTTTCTTCCTCCGCAGACGTGTAAACAAAGAATGACGTCAGCGTATTCCGGCTTAGGGTAAATATAGTTACGCAAATGTAAAGCCGAAACCCGCAAGATCCCGATTTCGGTTTCTGAAGACTTCTTTTTTATATATGTGTTCATGTAAAAACAAACTATATTTAAGTTAAAATATTTTTTAAAAAATCTACAAGACATAAATTTTTACTTTCCAAACAACAAATTGGTTGAAAACAAAACAGATGAAGGTCATGTAACGTTATATCTACCGACATCGCATGTACATTGTACATGTAAATATCAGAGTTTTAAGTCATATCAACTACAGAAACATGGGGATATTGAAATTCCTAATCGGTGAAAATTTTATTTCGAACCTAAAAACAAATATTCGTGTAAGAAACATATAGGCGTCAGAAGGGGGGGGGGGAGGGTGTGTGCAAATAATTACATAAAATAGGCATCGAAAATTGGGGTTTACCTCTGTTGGTTTAGTCCCCTTCCTTACCAATTTCAATTTGCTACCAACACCAATGTGTAAATCTACACTTAATCTTTGGTTTTTCATTTTCTAGCTCAGATACGCCAATTCAGCCTAAAACTATGATGCTACAATTAATCCAAGTATTTTTTCTGCAAAATATCTAAATATAACCTGATAACTGAGTTGTAAGAATTGTGTCAAGTTATGGACAATTGTAAAAAAAAAATGCTTAAGATATGAATTGCAGACTTCTTTAAGAGCTAAAGGCATGTCTATTAGCATGATGTCTGATGATTAGATGTGCCGATCGATTCCCTATGCTGAGAAAAGTTACGCATTCTAGCTTTAAAATAAACTCAATGAAGGTCGAATAAGCGTTAATCTGTGATTTAAAACAAGCAGACATGCGCGACGCAATGAATGTCAACAGTTTTGAGGAATCTTAAGTTTTACCAATTTTAATTTCCAATGGCCGAATGGTAAACGCGCTGGGTCAATCTCCAATGCAAGTTGTCGTTCGTTTCTCTCTGAGACATGAATGTATGAGCTGATCGTACATGTAGAGAGTGGCGCTGGGTTTTCACGTGGGCGACCGGGTTCGATCCCCCGAATGTCCGATAACTTAAAAAACTTTTTCTGTTACATTTTTCGTTTTTAGCTCACCTGAGCCGAAGGCTCAAGTGAGCTTTTCTGATCACATTTTGTCCGTCGTCCGTCCCCCCGTCCGTCTGTCCGTCTGTCTGTCTGTCTGTAAACTTTTCACATTTTCGACTTCTTCTCAAGAACCACTGGGCCAATTTTGACCAAACTTGGTACAAAGCATCCTTGGGTGAAGGGGAATTTAAATTGTTAAAATAAAGGGACATATCCCCTCGCAAGGGGACATAATCAAGAAAAGACAAAAATAGGGTTGGGTCATTAAAAAATCTTTTTCTCAAGAACCACTGGGCCAGAAAAGCTGAAACTTATATGGAAGCATCCTGGTATAGTGTAGATTCTAAATTTTTCAAATCATGACCCCCAGGGGGAGGGCGGGGCCACAATGGGGAATCAAAGTTTTACATAGAAATATATAGGAAAAATCTTTGAAAATCTTCTTCCTAAGAACCACTGGGCCAGAAAAGCTGAAACTTATGTCGAAGCATCTTGGGGTAGTGTAGATTCTAAATTGTTCAAATCATGACCCCCGGGAGAAGGGCGGAACCACAATGGGGAATCAAAGTTTTACATAAAAATATATAGGAAAAATCTTTGAAAATCTTCTTCTCAAGAACCACTGGGCCAGAAAAGCTGAAACTTATGTGAAAGCATCCTGGGGTAGTGTAGATTCTTAATTGTTCAAATCATGACCCCCGGGGAAAGGACGGGGCCACAATGGGGAATCAAAGTTTTACATAGAAATATATAGGAAAAATCTTTGAAAATCTTCTTCTCAAGAACCACTGGGCCAGAAAAGCTGAAACTTATGTGCACATTGAAGGATCCTGGGGTAGTGTATATTTGAAAATGTCTAAATTATGATCAGTGGGGTAGGGTGGGGATGCACAATGTATTACAAGGAGGAAATCTGGTAAAGAAGAGAATGGTCAAAGCTTCTCAGGTGAGCGATGTGGCCCATGGGCCTCTTGTTTTTTTTCTCCAGAATCGGACGGAAGACCTCTCGTTGCTCGCAACGAGTTTCTTTTCTAGTTATTATTGTTTTTTTTTCTTACCGATTTTGTGCACGCGATTCCTCGAAAACGGCTCGATGGATTTCCATGAAACTTTCAGGACTTATGTAACATCACTTGAACCTTATGCGTTTTTTTCTGTTTTGATGACGTCACTTCCGGTCCGGAGTTATATGCATTTTAATGATTTTTTAAGGGTCAGTTTGTCCGCACGATTTCTCCTAAACGGCTTTAGATAGACACATGATACTTTCAGGTATTGTAGACCTATGTCTGTAGATTTGCGGAATATATTTCATTTTTATCGGAAGTACCGTACGTCGGCGATCGCTACGGCCCGAAAATAGTCGTATCGCAAAATTCAAAATTTTTAACACCTTTTCTACGATATCTTTTTACCTGGAAATATTTTGTTAAAACATATAGAACAAAAGAAGTGTAGAATTTCGCGATCTTTCAAATGATATCTTTTAAAGGGGCTGGCCCCTAAAATTAAGGGCCTAGAGGGACCGAAAGTTTTTCTTTTATATCTCATTAAGTATTTAGAATTTGTAATACCTCCAAGAAGCAAAGTTGTTCAAAATGTCAAGCTCAATCTATTGGAGTCATCAAAATACGTCCGTCATCGTCACTTCCGGCCAAACCGGAAGTAGTCGAAAAACGCGTATTTTTGACGTTCTGAACCCGTTTTTGGGTAACATATGTCTCTGGGATCAAAAAAAAATAATTTTCCTCCCGTCGTTGTCACTTCCGGTCAAACCGGAAGTAGAAAAAAAATGGCTTATTTTGACAATAATTAACATTAATTAAGGTGATTAATGCCTTTTTTGGCGTTATTACTCATTTTTGTACAAAATGAAAGTTACTTCCGGTTACTTCCGGTCAAACAGGACGGAAGACCTACTCGTTGCTTTGCAACGAGCTTTGCTCTAGTTATTATTCTTATTCTTATTTTTCTTCCTGGGAAAATTTTGTCCGCGAGTGATCTTGTAAACTACACATCCGACTTAGGTGAAACCTTTTTAGGGTAAGTAGGCATGTTATGTAGATTTGCGGAATCAAGGTCATTTTGCGCGCACGTGCTTGCAAGAGCGCGCAAGTGCAAAACTTAAAATGACCAATATAAAATGGATATAACCGTAACTTTTCTATTTTGTGACGAAATGTTTTGAAACTTATAATGTAAGGATAAATTAGTAGTAAGCACAAGATGACATAGTGAAAATAGCAAGATCGCACGCGCATGCACGTGCGCTTCGCTCTGATTGGCTGAAACTAAAGTCTCAATATCTTTTTTGTTTTTTGATAAAATCATTTGAAATTTTGAACATAGTCATATATTAGGGAGATCTACAGCCTGTATTATAAGATTTATCATGAAAGCATGTGCATGCACATGTGCTTGCAAGAGCTCGCACGTGCAACACGAGAAATGTCCAATATAATTGATACAGACATAACTATTAAAATTATTGATGAAATGCTTTGAAACTCATTTTATAAGTATATATTAGAAGCATAGACAAAATGACATGGTCAAAAAAATAAGATCTCATGCGCATGCACGTGCACTTCTCTCTGATTGGCTGAAACTAAAGTCTCAATATCTTTCTTGTTTATTGTCATAATCCTTTGAAATTTTGAACATAGACCTGCATTATGAAGATCTACAGCGTGATATATAAGAATTTTCATGAAAGCATGCGCATGCCCGCGTGCTGCAATCTGATTGGCTGAAACTTTAAATGGCTATATCTACTTTGTTTTTTGACAAAATGCTTTGAAATTTAAAACATTGTCAAGCATTAGGATATCCTACAATATGACATAGAAAAAAATCATGAAATCACGCGCATGCACGTGTGCTGCAATCTGATTGGCTTATACTTTAAATGGCTATAACTCTCTTGTTTTTCAACCAAACAGGATGGGATTTAGAATATAGATAGATGTAAGGGACTCCTACAAGAAGGTATGGTCATCATGCACGTGCACACACGTGCGTGCATTTGGAGCGAGTGAAATGAAAAATACACTTTAAAGAGTGATTTTTCATACTTTTGGACTGAATGCTTTAATATATTGTATATTAAAATATGTAGATAGTGTAGACAAGATGATATGATCATAACGCACATGCATTCACATGCGCATGGGTGCAATGCTAAAATTTGAATATAATTGGTATCCTTCTGAGAAAACGTTGTTAAAGTCAAAATGCACAGATTTTGTCTTATTTAATGAAGCTTACAGGGAATATGGCACCAAAAAGGAGTTGGGGAGCGTTTGGGGAACATCTGTAACGGTCCCCGTTACAATTAGCACTAGTTAAGGTCTTCCGTCTCCAACGGAAGACCTTCTTGTTATTCTTCGGTTTCTTTTTCCCTATTATTAAGGTCTTCTTAAGGTCTTCCGTCTCCAACGGAAGACCTTCTTGTTATTCTTCGGTTTCTTTTTCCCTATTATTATTATTCTTACCGATTTTGTGCACGCGATTTCTCGTAAACTACTGGGCCGATTCTCATGAAACTTTCACAACTGATAGGTACTGATCTGAACCTTATTGGAAATTTTTTTTTATGATGACGTCACTTCCGGTCGTGAGATATGGACAATTTCCTGATTTTAAAATGCAATTTTGTCTTGATTTACTAGCGAAAACTGCTTAAGATATGAACTGATGATTAATTGGAGATGATAGTTCATGATTTATAGCGTTGCAGAATCGCCTTTTCGTGCGTCTTCAATACTTCCGGTCGATACCGGAAGCGAATTTAAAAAACCTAATTTTTCAACTTTTCTTTTTTAACATTTTTGTTTTATAATTGAATAGAGACCCTTTTGCAGAAGCGAAATATGTAATTTGTTTGAAAATCGAAAAAGCCAATCTCGAGATATTTGCATTTGAAAACGCGAAGCGGCGATCCCAGTGGCTAAATGGTTAGCGCGTTGGATTGTCACGCGGGCGACCCGGGTTCGATCCCCCTTGTGACCAAAAAATTTTATCATTTTTTCTGCTCGATTTTTCGATATTTTTTAATTTTAGATCATTTCGAACAATATATTATAAACTTTTAAGCATATCTTACGTAATTAGGGGTCACAAGGGGCCAGAATGTCAAATCTTTGACGCTTTATATCTCGAAAAGGGGGAATATTTTGCAAAGCAATATTGAAAAAAAGATGGTCAAAAAAATGTTCTAAACAATATGTGCATACTTTGAATTTTTGTAAAACGGCCCCATTAAGGACGTGTAGGAGTGGCCCCTAAATATTTCAATTTAGCATATCTCCACAACGAATAGAAATCTCTGAATAAGTGTAGAACAAAAAATCTTCAAAATCAAAAGACCTTTCATTTGAGATCAAGAAAATGGGGCTGACCTCTCAAATTAGGGGCTCAGAGGGGCCAAAAGTCTTTTATCGATAACTCTCTAATGATCAATATTTCGTTATACATTACTGAAGCAAAAGTATTTATCTTAACGATTTGCAACAATATATGATACAATTTCGATCATATGTTACGTAATTAGGGGTCACAAGGGGCCAGAATGTCAAATCTTTGACGCTTTATATCTCGAAAAGGGGGAATATTTTGCAAAGCAATATTGAACAAAAGATGGTCAAAAAAATGTTCTAAACAATGTGCATACTTTGAATTTTTGTAAAACGGCCCCATTAAGGACTTGTAGGAGTGGCCCCTAAATATTTCAATTTAGCATATCTCCACAACGAATAGAAATCTCTGAATAAGTGTAGAACAAAAAATCTTCAAAATCAAAAGACCTTTCATTTGAGATCAAGAAAATGGGGCTGACCTCTCAAATTAGGGGCTCAGAGGGGCCAAAAGTCTTTCATCGATAACTCTCTCATGATCAATTTTTTGTTATACATTACTGAAGCAAAAGTATTTATCTTAACGATTTGCAACAATATATGATAAAATTTCGATCATATGTTACGTAATTAGGGGTCACAAGGGGCCAGAATGTCAAATCTTTGACGCTTTATATCTCGAAAAGGGGGAATATTTTGATAAGCAATATTGAAAAAAAGATAGTCAGAAATATGTTCTAAACAATATGCATACTTTGAATTTTTGTCAAACGGCCCCATTAAGGACTTGTAGGAGTGATAAAAACAGAAACTTTAAAATTAATGAAGGAAAACTTAATGTCATTCTCTTTTAACGAATATCTCAGTCAAAATCACATCTCATCTTATCGAGAAATTTAACGGAAGACCTACTCGTTGCTCACAACGAAATCTCATCTAGTTATTATTATTAGGGCTTTTCGACTTTTGTCGAAAAGACCTATTGTTTTCGTCTTGTTTATTATTAAGGTCTTCCGTCTTCACGGAAGACCTTATAGTGATTGTATTGTTTCTTATTATTCTTATTCTTTTTTTGACAAAATTTTGTGCAGGCGATTTCTCGAAAACTATTCAGCAGTTTTTCATGAAACTTTCACAAAATATGAGTTATAATATGAAGTTGTTACTTCCGATGCAAAATTTGGAAAATTCGCTTCTGGTGCCAAGTTATGGACAATTTCCTGATTTTAAAATGCAATTTTGTCGCCCCTTTTTATCGAAAACGGTTTAGGATATGAACTGGAGACTTCTTGGAGATGATAGATCATCACTTTGTGGTTTGCAGAATCACCTTTTCGTGCGTCGTCAGTACTTCCGGTCGTTACGAGATGCAAATTTAAAAAAATCGTATTTTCTAACTTTTTTGTTTTTCAGTATTTTTCATTTATTTTCGGCTTGTTTATAGAAACCCTTCTAATAATGCTTACTATATAATTTGTTTGAATGGTGATAAGTCTAAACTCTAGATATTAGCATTCAAAAATCTGAAGCGGGTCCAAAATGGCGGCTGTCTCTGTCAACGCTGACATTTCGCAATAGGTGTTTACGGAGGCAGCCGAGCGTTTGTTTGAACGAAAGTAACATAAGAATAAATGAAAGGCAAAGGAATACTTGGATTGTCACGTCGTATTTATGTTGCAGTTCTGTGTCAAACTAACGTCTTCTATAATTGGTTTTGGCTGGTTTTCAAACTAGAAAAAGAAAAGACTAAATGTGCAAATGAAATTCGATACCTTATATCTCTTGTGCATCGCCGAAAAACAGATCTTAAATCATACTTATAAGTAATGCTTTCTCAAAAAAGAATATCAATTAATTTTGTCAATATAAATATAAAACCACTGTTTTTCCTATGCACACTTGTGTCATATTAAATTAATAAATTAGACAAAAATAAGAAAACGTTTTTTTTTAAGATCGCTTCATGGAGTTTATTTTAGCATTCTTGTCTCAAAGACCTGATTCAAGTTATTGAGCATAAACGATATCGGATTCCTGACAGTCGTTGGGCGAGCCATGTTTTCCGGCGAAACTTTTCAACCTTTTTCGATTAACTATTCGGGATAGTTCACTTTGAGGATAAACAGGAAATTGAAAAAAATTCATAACCGTTTCACCGCTTTAGTGTTACATGCATATGTACAATATGGAATTTGTAAAATGTGTTAAACATACTTTCTAAACTTCGAATCTTAGGCTATAAGAACGTTCTTTTCTTTTAATTTCATTAAAGCTATCACTCCTATTTAATAGAACATTCCAAAGAAAAGGGGCGAAGATTAACTCATGGCGTTTGGCGCTACAATTTGAATAGTGACCCGCCTTTCATAATTTTAAGAGAGAAGCACTGTATCATTGATATATACAAGTAGATTTAGAGTAGAGGTCCCGATAGCGTAATATTTAGTGCGTTGGAATTTCATGTGGCGACTTTGGTTCAATCCCCCTTGTGTGCAAATCTTTTTTTTTTACTTTTCAAATCGATTTTACGTTTTCTTTCCGGAATCGGACGGAAGACCTCTCGTTGCTCGCAACGAGTTTCATCTAGTTATTATACCCGCACTTTCTAAAGAAAGTTCGGGTATATTGTTGTTACTCATGTCCGTCCGTCCGTCCGTCCGTCCGTCCGTCCGTCCGTCTGTCACACTTTTCTTCCCTGAACTCCTCTTACATTTTACACAGTAGCTTAATCATCTTTTGGGAGATGGTTGGTGGTGTCATGTAGATGTGCAGTAAGGTTTCAGAATTTTGATTTTGCCCCGGGGGGTCAAATGGGGGTCGAAAAATGACGTTTTTTATGCAAAAAGCCCCGTCTTCCCTGAACTCCTTTTACATTTTACTCAGCAGCCTAATCACCTTTTGGGGGATGGTTGGTGGTGTCATGTAGATGTGCAGTAAGGTTTCGGAATTTTGATTTTGCCCCGGGGGGTCAAATGGGGGTCGAAAAATGACGTTTTTTATGCAAAAAGTCCCATCTTCCCTGAACTCCTTCTACATTTTACTCAGCAGCCTAATCACCTTTTGGGGGATGATTGGTGGTGTCATGTAGATGTGCAGTAAGGTTTCGGAATTTTGATTTTGCCCCGGGGGGTCAAATGGGGGTCGAAAAATGACGTTTTTTATGCAAAAAGTCCCGTCTTCCCTGAACTCCTTTTACATTTTACTCAGCAGCCTAATCATCTTTTGAGAGATGGTTAGTCGGGTCATGTAGATGTGCAGTAAGGTTTCAGAATTTTGATTTTGCCCCGGGGGGTCAAATGGGGGTCGAAAAATGACGTTTTTTATGCAAAAAGCCCCGTCTTCCCTGAACTCCTTTTACATTTTACTCAGCAGCCTAATCACCTTCTGGGAGATGGTTGGTGGTGTCATGTAGATGTGCAGTAAGGTTTCGGAATTTTGATTTTGCCCCGGGGGGTCAAATGGGGGTCGAAAAATGACGTTTTTTATGCAAAAAGTCCCGTCTTCCCTGAACTCCTTCTACATTTTACTCAGCAGCCTAATCACCTTTTGGGGGATGATTGGTGGTGTCATGTAGATGTGCAGTAAGGTTTCGGAATTTTGATTTTGCCCCGGGGGGTCAAATGGGGGTCGAAAAATGACGTTTTTTATGCAAAAAGCCCCGTCTTCCCTGATCTCCTCTTACATTTTACTCAGCAGCCTAATCACCTTTTGGGAGATGATTGGTGGTGTCATGTAGATGTGCAGTAAGGTTTCGGAATTTTGATTTTGCCCCGGGGGGTCAAATGGGGGTCGAAAAATGACGTTTTTTATGCAAAAAGCCCCGTCTTCCCTGAACTCCTTTTACATTTTACTCAGCAGCCTAATCATCTTTTGGGAGATGGTTAGTCGGGTCATGTAGATGTGCAGTAAGGTTTCAGAATTTTGATTTTGCCCCTGGGGGTCAAATGGGGGTCGAAAAATGACGCTTTTTATGCAAAAAGCCCCGTCTTCCCTGAACTCCTCTTACATTTTACTCAGTAGCCTAATCATCTTTTGGGAGATGGTTGGTGGGGTCATGTAGATGTGCAGTAAGGTTTCGATATTTTGATTTTGCCCCAGGGGGTCAAATGTGGGTCGAAAAATGATGTTTTTTTATGCAAAAAGCCCCGTTTTCTCTGAACTCCTCTTACATTTTACTCAGCAGCCTAATCACCTTTTGGGAGATGGTTGGTGGTGTCATGTAGTTGTGCAGTAAGGTTTCGGAATTTTGATTTTGCCCCAGGGGGTCAAATAGGGGTCAAAAAATGACGTTTTTATGCAAAAAGCCCCGTCTTCCCTGAAATTCTCTTACATTTTACACAGTAGCCTAATCTTCTTTTGGGAGATGGTTGGTGGTGTCATGTAGATGTGCAGTAAGTTTTCGTAATTTTGATTTTTCCCCGGGGGTCAAATGGGGGTGGAAAAATGACGTTTTTTGTGCAAAAAGTCCTGTCTTTCCTGAAGTCCTCCTTAATGTTACTCAGAAGCCTAATCATCTTTTAGAAGAGTTAAATATTTTGAAAATTATGTAAAACATCAACGTTAAAGAGTAAAAAAACATCGCATGCTGGGAAACACCTTGAATTTTTATGAGTAATTAATGTACATGTCAAATGTGAGAGTCATATCTCTTCGCAATCAAAAGTTATAAGCAAATGCAACATTTTTGAAAAGTAGGTTAGGCTTCAAGGTCAAGGTCACAGAGTAAAAGTCATGATTCATTTGGAAAGATCTTATCACAGGTAATAATATACATGCATTATAATATGAATGCCCTAACTTTTCTCTTTCAAAATGATGAATTTATAACAATTTAATTTTTTTGCAAGTAGGTCAAACTTCTAGGTCATATGTAAAAAAAAAAAAACCATGCCATTCTCACAGGTAAATACTAGTACATAAGTTTAATATGAATGCCTTGTCTCTTCTCATTCAGTAGATATGACCGTGATGACCAAGGTTAATTTTATTCAGACAGAAGGACAGTCTGACATACAAATGTACATATTTCTATATGAATTGCATGGGTAAAATTGGACCAGTTGTTCTAGAGAAGTTAAAAATGTAAAAAGTTTTCAGACAAACAGATGGACGACATGTCACGACAGACGTTATATGATAAGGAAACCAGAAAAGCTCAAATGAGTGTTTTGAAAGGGTTACAATATGGTTGCAGTATTTGAAAAGCTGGTTTTTTCATGCAGAGATACGCATGACCAACATATTCATGTTTTATATTTTCTTTAGTAATTTGTTATACCCGCACTTTCGAAAGAAAGTTCGGGTATATTGTTGTTACTCATGTCCGTCCGTCCGTCCGTCTGTCACACTTTTCTTCCCTGAACTCCTCCTACATTTTTCACAGTAGCTTAATCATCCTTTGGGAGATGGTTGGGGGTGTCATGTAGATGTGCAGTAAGGTTTCGGAATTTTGATTTTGCCCCGGGGGATCAAATGGGGGTCGAAAAATGACGTTTTTTATACAAAAAGCCCCTTCTTCCCTGAACTCCTCCTACATTTTTCACAGTAGCTTAATCATCCTTTGGGAGATGGTTGGGGGTGTCATGTAGATGTGCAGTAAGGTTTCGGAATTTTGATTTTGCCCCGGGGGATCAAATGGGGGTCGAAAAATGACGTTTTTTATACAAAAAGCCCCTTCTTCCCTGAACTCCTTCTACATTTTACTCAGCAGCCTAATCAACTTTTGAGAGATGGTTGGTGGTGTCATGTAGATGTGCAGTAAGGTTTCGGAATTTTGATTTTGCCCCGGGGGATCAAATGGGGGTCGAAAAATGACGTTTTTTATACAAAAAGCCCCTTCTTCCCTGAACTCCTTCTACATTTTACTCAGCAGCCTAATCATCTTTTGAGAGATGGTTGGTGGTGTCATGTAGATGTGCAGTAAGGTTTCGGAATTTTGATTTTGCCCCAGGGGATCAAATGGGGGTCGAAAAATGATGTTTTTAATACAAAAAGCCCCTTTTTCCCTGAACTCCTTCTACATTTTACTCAGCAGCCTAATCATCTTTTGAGAGATGGTTGTTGGTGTCATGTAGATGTGCAGTAAGGTTTCAGAATTTTGATTTTGCCCCAGGGGATCAAATGGGGGTCGAAAAATGACGTTTTTTATACAAAAAGCCCCTTCTTCCCTGAACTCCTTCTATATTTTACTCAGCAGCCTAATCATCTTTTGAGAGATGGTTGGTGGTGTCATGTAGATGTGCAGTAAGGTTTCGGAATTTTGATTTTGCCCCGGGGGATCAAATGGGGGTCGAAAAAATGACGTTTTTTATACAAAAAGCCCCTTCTTCCCTGAACTCCTTCTACATTTTACTCAGCAGCCTTATCACCTTTTGGGGGATGATTGGTGGTGTCATGTAGATGTGCAGTAAGGTTTCGGAATTTTCATTTTGCCCGGGGGGTGGGGGGATGGGGATCAAATCGAGGTAGAATTTTTATAATTTTTTTTTTTTTACATATATTTGACATGTTTAATCACCCTGCATTCAAGAACTTCCCTAATATCTTATGCTGCAATAGCTTTAAACCATGATCATTTAGAAAATGATTGGTTTGTTTTGTGTATGTGTAAAATGGTTTTAAAATTTGAATTTTCATATGGATGGCAAAACGGGGCTGGAAAAATATGGCACCTCCCTAACCCTGGTGGTCATGATTTGTACAAACTTGAATCTACACCTCTTGAGAATATTTCCATATTAATCATGCTCTTGGTGTTCCTGAAAAGAAGAACTTTAAAGATGTGTTTCCTTTTATTCCTTAATAAAACTTTGATCCCTAATTGTGGCCTGACCCTAGCCTGAGGTGATGATTTGAAAAACTAGAAATATGTCTATAGGACATGAATGTCCCGCCAGATGTGTATTACTAATGGTACATTAAACAAGAGGCCCATGGGCCACATTGCTCACCTGAGTACTGAAGCTAAGAAAAAGTAGAAATTGGTTTATTATTGAAAAGTTAAAATCCAAAAGTAATCCCATGATGAATCATGGATTTGCTTTTCTTCAAAGAATTTTCCCATATATTTCTATGTAAAACTTTGGTCGGCCATTTTGGCCCCGCCCTACCCCCTGGGGTCATGATTTGTACAAATTTGAATCTACACTACCTGAAGATGCTTCCATATAAATATGATGAATTATGGATTTGTCATTCTTGAGAAGAAGATTTTTAAATAATTTTCCCATAAATTTCTATGTAAAACTTTGGTCGGCCTTTTTGGCCCCGCCCTACCCCCAGGGTCATGATTTGAACAAACTTGAATCTTCACTACCTGAGGATGCTTCCATATAAATTTGATGAATTATGGCTTTGTCATTCTTGAGAAGAAGATTTTTAAAGAATTTTCCTATATATTTCTATGTAAAACTTTGGTCAGCCAATTTGGCCCTGCCCTACCCCCGGGGGTCATGATTTGAACAAACTTGAATCTACACTATCTGAGGATGTTACTCCATAAGTTTCATCTTTCCTGGCACGGTGGTTCTTGAGAAAAAGATTTTTAAAGAATTTTCCAATATATTTCTATATAAAACTTTGGTCGGCCATTTTGGCCCTGCCCTACCCCGGGGGTCATGATTTGAAGACATTTGAATATTCACTACCTGAGGATGTTAACCCATAAGTTTCATCTTTCCTGGCACAGTGGTTCTTGAGAAGAAGATTTTTAAAACATGCCACCAAATTTTCATTAATTCCCAATTATCTCCCCTTGAATGAGGGCATGGCCCTTCATTTGAAAAAAACTTGAATCCCCTTCACCCAAGGATGCTTTGTGGCAAGTTTGGTTGAAATGGCCCAGTGGTTCTTGAGAAGAAGTCGAAAATGTGAAAAGTTTACAGACAGCTAGACAGACAGACGGATGCCGGACAAAATATGATCAGAAAAGCTCACTTGAGCCTTCGGCTCAGGTGAGCTTAAAACTAAAAACTAAAATTTGTATTTGTGTATAAAGTTTGATGAAAATATCTTAAACAGTTTTTTTTTTCAGAATTGAAACTAAAATATAAATAAATTGGATATAGATAATAAATTCTCATCAAATTATGTATAAGTGCATGTTAAACATAAAAATGTCTTAAATTATTTCTTAAAAACTAAGCAAAATACATATTAAAGAGGAGGGAGGTCAAGGTCACAGGAATGTGCAAGATGAAGTTTTTGATGCAGCTGAATAGCTCTCACTAATACATATTAGCTTATTATGTTTGATAAAAATATCTTGAATGATTTAATGAAACTGAGCTTAACACTTTGTTTTAAGAAAAGAGAAGTCAAAGGAAAGGTTGTGGTCAAAATGTTGTTCTAGCTGAAAAGCTTACATCAGTGTGAATTTACTATTATCATATGAATTTTGATAAAAATATAATTAATGGTTTATTTGAAACTTAGATAAACACATATTTTAAAAAGTGAGGTCAAGGTCAAAAGAAAATTCAAGGTCAAAATAAGTTAATGCAATAATAGCTCTCATAAGTATGTATTAGCATATGAAGTTTGATTAATATATCTTGAACTGTTTATTCAAAACTGATCTAGTCTAAGACAGTGAGGTCAATATCACAGGAAATGTCAAGGTAAAAAAGAGTGAAGCATTGTAAAGCTTTAATTGCTTACATCAGTATGTATCATCATGTGAAGTTTCATTACACAACTTGAATCATTATGGTTTCTCTAAAATAAAGCTAAACACTAATTTTAAGAAAAGTTAAGTAAAGGTCAAAGGAAAGTAAAGGTAAACAAGATGTGTTTGTGAAACACTATGCGCCCGGCGGAAACAAAGTTCAAAAAATCTATTTTTAGCATATTGGTCACAGTCAAGGTCACAAGGTCACTGACCGTGGTGTCATTTGAAAGAACTTAATCAGTGGAGTATGCATCCCAAATATGAAGTCCCTATCTACTATGGTTAAAAAGTTATGGCAAAAAGTGTAAAAAGCTATTTTTAGCATCTAGGTCACGGTCAAGGTCACAAGGTCATTGACCATGGTGTCATTTGAAAGAACTTAATCTGTGGAGTTTGCATCCCAAATATGAGGTTCCTATCTCCTATGGTTCAAAAGTTAAGGCAAAAAGTGTAAAAAGCTATTTTTAGCATATAGGTCACAGTCAAGGTCACAAGATCATTGACCTTGTTGTCAACTGAAAGGGCTTTATAAGAGGAGTATGCATACCAAATATCAAGTCCCTATCTCCTATGGTTAAAAAGTTATGACAAACAGTGGAAAAAGCTATTTTTAGCATATAGGTCACAGTCAAGGTCACAAGGTCATTGACCTTGATGTCATTTGAAAGGACTTTAATAGTGGAGTATGCATACCAAATATGAAGTCTCTATCTCTTATTGTTCAAAAGTTATGGCCAAGGTTAAAGTTGACAACAGACAAACAGACAAACAGATAAACAGACAAACAGACAGGACAAAAACAATATATGCCCCGGATCTATCGATCCAGGCGCATAAAAAATATTGCCACAGTTGGATAGTTTACATCAGTATATGCATCAGCATATGAACTTTGATAAAATATCTAGAAAATAATTTCTTTGAGCTCGATGGAAAGACAGATGGAAGGGTGGAGGACGGACATGACAAAAACTAATACATGTATTCCTAATCATGGCGTAGCATAAAAAACTTGAATATACATTATATGAGGATGTTTCCATATCAAGATTATACATGCAAATTCAAAGAATTGTGGTCCTTTGCTTTCTGTGTTTAAGTGAATGGGATGCCATAATTTATGGCAGATTGTGTATCAAATATGCATCCCTATCATATGTCACTTTATGAAAATTAGGTCAAAGGGGGGAAATCATCGCATGCTCGAAATATTTTGTTGCAGGTAAAGTACATGTCAAATATGAAAGACCCATCTCTTTTCAATCAAAAGTTATATATATATATATAAATATATAATATAATATTTTTGAAAAGTAGGTTAAACTTCTAGGTCAAGATCAGAAAGTCAAAAGTCATGATATATTTAGAAAAGTCTTTTCACATGTAATATACATGTATAATTTAAATGCCATATCTTTTCTCTTTGAAAATGATTAATTTAAAATGTTATTTTTTGGAAAGTAGGTAAAATTTTGAGGTCAAGGTCTCACTTGGGTTAAAAAATCATAGTACATTTAGAAAGTTTTGTGGTAATGTACATGTGAAATATGAAAGCCCTATCTCATATTATTCAAAAGTTATGATCAAGGTTAAATTTATTGTGACGGATGCACATACTGTCAAAGATGGCCAGACTGACAGACAAATAAGATTTAATGTTCCCTCCCTTTCCCCCAAAACGGGGGACAATAATGCCCTTGCTGTTCTTGAGAAGAAGATTTATGATGGAAAAAATCCCCTGCATATTTCTTAACGCAAATCAATATTGTGTTTTTATGTCATTTAATTGTTTGTTTGTTGGAATTTTTCACTCAAATGGAGACACCCCCACTTGAAAAATAATGAGGACAAGTCGGATTTGAGGTCAACATTCATTTTATGAGTTTTCAACCATTAAGACGTAAAGAGACAGGAACTCGATCCTTCCCCTCACCCCATCCCAGATCCCTGTTTATATTCATGACATGTATGCAAACTACTGCTTGTTTTACATTTTTAAAAAATATGTTAATAGCCTATATACAAATACTTTAATGTGGTCCATCTCTTTTGAATGATTTTCATTCCTAATTCTAGGAGGATAGGTTGATGAATGAAATGTCAAGCAATCTTATCATTGATGCACTTTTGACTTTTATTTCATTTAATGCAGTCATATTGTGAACATTTCCAGTTAGAATCATTAGGAGAGTGGGAATGACCTCCAGGGGGTTCAAAACCTTTATACCATTAAATTTACATAACATAAATTAATAACACAAAAAGCGCAAAATTATGTATGGTAAAATGGAAAAAGTTTCCCACTATTTAGGAGTCACATGATCATTTGCCATTACTGTTTACAGGGACTGGAAATGTATCTTGAGATCCCCCCCCCCCGAATTTGTAGGACTATAATATAAAAAAGACTTTGGATGCCCTCCACCCTAGAAAACAGACACCACCATAACTTCTCCTTTTATTTGCTTCTCAGGAAATTCTGGTCTGGAAGTCCCCCCTCCCTCTCAGAAAAAAATTCTGTATTTTGTAACTGAATGTAACGTCGATAACGGGCGATAACTCTTTAGAATGTGAAATTCGTCTTATTGCAGCATCGGATGACCTTTGATCCTTTAAACTTTAACCTAACCAGTTGCATTTCAGACTATTTTACCCAAATCTATACCAAAACGTGTACTTACCGACTGCCATAGCTCCAACTTCATGAAATATAATCCAATTAAACACAAAATAATTCCAACTGACATACATGCAATGATGTGTACACAACACTACGCCTAGTACTGCACGTGCAGTGCTATAGATCTAAAAATGATAATGGTAAAACTAGTACTTAAGTTAGGTACGTGACGCAAGCCCAATGTGATGCAAGTCTTCAGATACATTTACAGTATAAGAACAAATTTAAAATTATTATTTACAAAAGATGTTTTATCTTAACTTTGCCATCTAGTCCTATTTCCAAAAACAGGAAAATACGGTGTGTTTGCATGTGTGTGTTGATGGGAGAAGGGTGGGGGTTGACTAAATTGATTGGGTATACATGGTATATGGCAGCTTTCAAGGTGTTTCTGCCTAATCAAGTATAAAAAAGTTTGTACATTTTGGAAAAAATCATCAAAAACGCTTTAAACTAATTTGAATGATATTTGTTGTTGATCTATATGAGAAAATAGATTTAAAAAGTTCCAATTATTGGCCAAAAATTTAACCCCCCCCCCCCTTGTTTCAAACCTAATTTACATCATTAATTGAATTCTGTTGTTTAATTTCAGACTGGTAATGAATTATGAATATGAAATACATGTACCTATAAGATCGAGGCCCATGGGTCACATGTTCACTTGAGAATATTATGCTCAATTTGATGAGTACATGGAGGCCCTATTATGTAAATTATTAAATTATATTGACTTTTTCTTTGGTAAAGCCTAATTTTAGAAGAGTGTGCATTTAGAGGCAAACACCTTAGTGCGGGTATTACTGTCTCATGACAGCATCTAGTTATTATTATTATTATACTGAACACTTCTATCGTTCAGCATTTAAGGAGTACCTTTAAGAATAGTTATTTTATTTTGTTACCACTAAATTGCAAATTAAATTTTCTCGTGCGTGAAACAAGAACAACTTCCGGTATAGTCATTTCCGGTTTCTACTAAAGGAAAACTGAAAATTCTAAAGAAGCCGAAATCATTTTTAATTTTACGGTCTAGACTCCCAAATTTAAGATATGAATTCTAGAGACTTTATTCAATAAAAAAGTGCGCGTATGTAATTTTTGAACACAAATACTTTTCGAGATATAAGACTTCAAACATTGAAGAAGGGGGGATGAAATTTTTGAAAGTCACAATTGCGTCTACAAAATTGTTTTGAGCATAGAATTATGTTAGAACTAATTAGTAGAACATATCCTGTAAGTTTCATATCAATCCGAAAAGAACTTCCGGTTTTATGGGTTTTTAAAGTTTAATTTTTTTATGAAATTAATCATGGAACATTATCTTTTAAAGTAATTAAGATTTTCCTGTAATATTTTGTATACAGAATGACTCTGATACAGTTCTGACATCATTAAATTGTGAAATTAAAATTTGGAAAAATAAGGGATTTCTAGGGGCCAACATTTAAAACAGACCTTTGCCTGTACCTTTTTTATTTGTCAATGAATTTTCAAACAGTTTTCAGATTTGAGTTAAGCATTAAGAGTTCAGTCTAAAAAATATGATCCGTGGGGTCACTTTTTGACCCCTTATAGGAGTTTTAGAGACCTGAAATATTGTATTTTTTAGTCTTTTCATAAAATGATAGTGTTAGAGTTATCTCCCTTTGTCAATCTTTTTGAAGTGTAATATTCTCTCTATGTTTCAATTTTGGTATGCATATGAAGCGTACTTCCGGTTTTATAATATCCTTAAAATTGCCTATGGAGATTCCTATGTTGAATTTGAAATCACATTTGTTTCTTTATCTCAAAAGCACAGCAAGCAATTCTTTTGATATTTCACATGAATAATAATTTTTGCACTGTCTTTAAGGGGTTCGGTCATGAAAACAAAGTTACCTTAAATAGAAAGGATTTTAGGGGCCAGAATAGAAAAATAATTTTTTGACTGTAACTATTTTATTTGCCCCCATATCTTCAAACTTATTTCGGTTTTGTGTTAAGCATAAGAAGGGCATTTTAAAAATTATGGCCCGTGGGGTCACTTTTTGATCCCTTATAGGACTTTTAGAGATCTGAAATATTGTATTTTTCAGTAGTATCAAAAAATAATTGTGCAACAGTTATCTCCCGTTGTCCACCTTTCTGGAACCTAATATTTCGTCTATGTTTCAATTTTGGTATGTATATGAAGAGTACTTGCGGTTTTATGAGTCCCTTAAAATTGTCTATGGAGATTTCCATGATAAATATGAAATCATACAATATCCCATATCTCAAAAGGGAAGCAAGCAATTCTCGTGATATTTCACATCAATAATGACCCTATCATTGTCTACAGTTTGTAAGTTCATGGAAATAAAATTCCCTTAAATAGAAGGGACTTTACGGGTAAGTACAGAAAACAGCTTTTTCTCTGTAACTTTTTTATTTCTCAACCAATCTTCAAACTAATTTTGGTTTTGCATTAAGCATAAAGAGTACAGTTTAAAAATTATTGGCCGTGGGGTCACTTTTTGACCCCTTATAGGAGTTTTAGTATATTGAAAAACAGAACATTTTCGTATGTTTTCAATATTAATGAAAGAGTTATTTCTCTTTGAGTAGACACTATTGGACAAAGAGAATCGTTATGTTTTCAATTCAGTATTGATTTCAAAAGAACTGTTGCGATATTGTATTATTTGAATTTGTTTAATGTGTGATATAAGATTCTTCTTTTCAGGGGTCGAAAAGCCCTCCGTTTTTGTTGAACGACAAAAATAAGGTCTAGTTATTATTATTATTCTTACCGATTTTGTGCACGCGATTTCTCGTAAACTACTGGACCGATTCTCATGAAACTTTAACATCTGATAGGTACTGATCTGAACCTTATTGGAAATTTTTTTCGTCGATGACGTCACTTCCGGTCGTGAGATATGGACAATTTTCTGATTTTAAAATGCAATTTTGTCTTGATTTAGTAGCGAAAACTGCTTTAGATATGAACTGAAGATTAATTGGAGATGATAGTTCATGACTTATAGCGTTGCAGAATCGCCTTTTCGTGCGTCGTCAGTACTTCCGGTCGAAACCGGAAGCGAATTTAAAAAACGTAATTTTTCAACTTTTCTTTTTTAATATTTTTGTTTTAGAATTGAATAGAGACCCTTTTGCAGAAGCCAAATATGTAATTTGTTTGAAAATCGAAAAAGCCAATCTCGAGATATTTGCATTTGAAAACGCGAAGCGGCGATCCCGATGGCCGAATGGTTAGCGCGTTGGATTGTCACGCGGGCGACCCGGGTTCGATCCCCCGTGTGTCCAAAAAATTTTATCACTTTTTCTGCTCGATTTTTCGATTTTTATTAATTTTAGACCATTTGCAACAACATATTTTCAACTTTTAAGTATATCTTACGTAATAAGGGGTCACAAGGGGCCAGAATGCTAAATCTTTGACGCTTCATATCTTGAAAAGAGGGAATATTTTGATAAGCAATATTGAACAAAAGATGGTCAGAATAATATTCTTAACAATATGCATACTTTGAATTTTTGTAAAATGGCCCCATTAAGGACTTGTAGGGGTGGCCCCTTAATATTTCCATTCAGCATATCTTCCAAACGAAAAGAAATCTCTGAATAGGTGTTGAACAAAAAGTCTTTGAAATCACAAGACCTTTCATTTGATATCAAGAAAAAAGGGCTGACCCCTCAAATAAGGGGCTCAGAGGGGCCAAAAGTCTTTCATCTTTAACTCTTAATTGATCAATATTTTGTGATACATTATAGAAGCAAAGGTATTCATCTTAACGATTTGCAACAATATATGATACAATTAGGACCATATGTTACGTAATTAGGGGTCACAAGGGGCCAGAATATCAGATCTTTGACGCTTTATATCTCAAAAAGGGGGAATATTTTGATAAGCAATATTGAACAAAAGATGGTCAGAATAATGTTCTCAACAATATGCATACTTTGAATTTTTGTAAAATGGCCCCATTAAGAACTTGTAGGGGTGGCCCCTAAATATTTATATGAATCATATCTCCACAATGAAAGAAATCTCTGAATAAGTGTTGAACAAAAAGTCTTTGAAATCACAAGACCTTTCATTTGATATCAAGAAAAAGGGGCTGACCCCTCAAATAAGGGGCTCAGAGGGGCCAAAAGTCTTTCATCTTTAACTCTTAAATGATCAATATTTTGTGATACATTATAGAAGCAAAGGTATTCATCTAAACGATTTGCAACAATATATGATACAATTAGGACCATATGTTACGTAATTAGGGGTCACAAGGGGCCAGAATTTCAAATCTTTGACACTTTATATCTCAAAAATGGGGAATATTTTGATAAGCAATATTAAACAAAAGATGGTCAGAATAATATTCTTAACAATATGCATACTTTGAATTTTTGTAAAATGGCCCCATTAAGGACTTGTAGGGGTGGCCCCTAAATATTTATATGAATCATATCTCCACAATGAAAAGAAATCTCTGAATAGGTGTTGAACAAAAAGTCTTTGAAATCACAAGACCTTTCATTTGATATCAAGAAAAAGGGGCTGGCCCCTCAAATAAGGGGCTCAGAGGGGCCAAAAGTCTTTCATCTTTAACTCTTAAATGATCAATATTTTGTGATACATTATAGAAGCAAAGGTATTCATCTTAACAATTTGCAACAATATATGATAGAATTTGGATCATATGTTACGTAATTAGGGGTCACAAAGGGCCAGAATGCTAAATATTTGACGATTCATATCTTGAAAATGGGGAATATTTTGATAAGCAATATTGAACAAAAGATGGTCAGAATAATATTCTAAACAATATGCATACTTTGAATTTTTGAAAAATGGCCCCATTAAGGACTTGTAGGGTGGCCCCTAAATACCTATATGAAGCATATCTCCACAACGAAAAGAAATCTCTGAATAGGTGTTGAACGAAAAGTCTTTGAAATTAAAAGGCCTTTCATTTGATATCAAGAAAAAGGGCTGACACCTTAAAATAGGGGCTTAAAGGGGCCAAAATTCTTGCATCTGTACCTCTTTAATGATCAATATTTTGTGATACATTACAGAAGCAAAGATATACATCTAAACGACTTGCAACAATATAATATAAAAGTTTGGCCATATCTTACGTAATAAGGGGTCGCAATGCGGCCAAAATGCTATTTTTTGTCATGCTTTACGTCTTGAGAGGAGGGGATATTTTTATAAGCCATATTGAACAAAAGATGTTCAGAAAATCGTGATAAAAATGAGAAACTTTAAATTCATTGAAGGAAATCTTAATGTCATTCTCTTTTAACGAATATCTCAGTCAAAATCACATCTCATCTTATCGAGAAATTCAACGGAAGACCTACTCGTTGCTCGCAACGAGATCTCATCTAGTTATTAAGGTCTTCCGTCTCCAACGGAAGACCTTCTACTGATTCTGTTGTTTCTTTTCCACTATTATTATTTTTTTTTTCTTACCGATTTTGTGCAGACGATTTCTCGAGAACGCCTCGACAGTTTTTCATGAAACTTTCAACAATGATAGGAAACTATTGAACTTTATGCGTTTTTTTTTATTTTTCCGTCGTCACTTCCGGTCGCGAGATATGCCATTTTTCTGTTTTTAAAGTGTCATTTTGTCCGAGAGTGTTCTCAAAACGGTTGGAGATTGAGTCCTGAAACTTTGGGATGATAGATTTTGACTCCTAGATTTGAGAAGGATATACGTTTTTGTTGCCGTTGCGTCTGTTGTCCACCGGAAGTAGTTTAAAAATATGCAAAATTTTATTTTTTTCTTTTTTAAATGTTTCTTATATAGGCAAATAGAGTGTCTCGAGTATTATGTCCACCGGAAGTTATTTTTTCCAAACCGGAAGTAGTCCAAAAAATGAGCATTTTTCATCGAAATTATCAGGGATGATTCCTTCACACCCAGAAAGGAGTTATAGGTCATTTAAGTACTTCCGGTCACACCGGAAGTGAATTATAAAGACCGGAAGTTGTTTGAAATTGATAGATTTCACTCTTAAATGTTATCTTACGTATTTTGAATAATTGATCTGAACACTTTTTTTTCATTTAAAGCTGTTTTATAACCTTATCAAAAATCGAACGGAAGACCTACTCGTTGCTTGCAACGAGATCTCATCTAGTTATTATTATTAAGGTCTTCCGTTTCCAACGGAAGACCTTATTGTTTTCGTTCGGTTTCTTTTTCTCTATTATTATTATTAGGGTCTTCCGTCTCCAGCGGAAGACCCTTCTATTATTCTATTGTTTCTTTTTCACTTTTATTAGGGTCTTCCGGCTTCAGCGGAAGACCCTTCTATTATTCTATTGTTTCTTTTTCACTTTTATTATTAGGGTCTTCCGTCTTCAGCGGAAGACCCTTCTATTATTCTTTTGTTTCTTTTTCAATTTTCTTATTATTATTATTATTAGGGTCTTCCGTCTTCAGCGGAAGACCCTTCTATTATTCTTCGGTTTCTTTTTTACCTTTATTATTATTATTATTTTTATTCTTTTTTCTTCTTACAAAATTTGTGCAGAAGATTTCTCGGAGATGGCTCGTTCGATTTGCTTCAAATTTTCACAGTCGATGTGTTGTCATCTGAAGTTAATTCCGGCAAATTATTTTTTGGAAATTCACTTCCGGTCGGGAGTTATCGCCCTTTGATCAAAATTTGGAGGACCTCCTTGTCTGTGATGGAACTCAAAAACGGCTCAAGCTAGAAAGCTGAAATTTTTAGTGATGATAGAGGACATGTTGCCACGTTGCAACATGGTCAGGATATTTTCCGGAAGTGCCTAGTATGGAAGCTCGGTAGGGGTCAAAATTTAGGACACGTTTTATGAGTGATTTTTTGAGACATTTTGTATCATATCTTTTAAAATATAAATATTTTGTTAAAACATACTGAACAACATTTGTGCAAAATATCAAGATCTTTAATATGATATCAAGAAAAATGTGCTGACTCATCAAATTAAGGGCTGAAAGGGGCCAACAGTTTTTATTCAATAACTCTTTTAAAGTCAATATTTTGTTATACATTACTGAAGCAAATATGTTCGTCTTAACAATGTACAACTATATATTATAATTTTTATGTCGTATGGTACATAATTAGGGGCCACAAGGGGCCAGAATGCTAAATCTTTGATGCTTTATATCTCGAAAGGGAGAAATATTTTGATAAGCAATATTGAACAAAAGTTGTTCAAAATAATGTTCTGAACAATATGCAACCTTTCATTTTTTGCTAAACGTCCCCATTAAGGAGTTGAAGGGTTGGCCCCTAATTATTTCTTTTGCTAATAGCTCAAAAACGAAAAAGAATTTCTGAACAGTTGTTGAACACAAAATGTTCAAAATCTTAAGATCTTTAAGATGAGATCCCGAAAAAGGGGCTGGGCACTCGAATTAGGGGCCAAGAGGGGCCAAAAGTCTTCAATCGATAACTCTTTATCAGTTAATATTTTGTAATACATTACTGAAGCAAAAATGTTTATCTCAACCATCTACAACTATATATTATGATTTCCATGTCGTATGGTACATAATGAGGGGCCACAAGGGGCCAGAATGCTAAATCTTTGATGCTTTATATCTCGAAAGGGAGAAATATTTTGATAAGCAATATTGAACAAAAGATATTCAAAATAATGTTTTGAACAATATGCAACTTTTTATTTCTTGCTAAACGTCCCCATTAAGGAGTTGAAGGGTTGGCCCCTAAATATTTCTTTTGCTAATAGCTCAAAAACGAAAAAGAATTTTTGAGCAGTTGTTGAACACAAAATGTTCAAAATCTTAAGATCTTTAAGATGAGATCCCGAAAAAGGGGCTGGGCACTCGAATTAGGGGCCAAGAAGGGGCAAAATTCTTCAATCGATAACTCTTTATCATTTTAATATTTTGTAATACATTACTGAAGCAAAGATGTTTATCTCAACCATCTACAACTATATATTATGGTTTTTATGTCGTATGGTACATAATTAGGGGCCACAAGGGGCCAGAATGCTAAATCTTTGATGCTTTATATCTCGAAAGGGAGAAATATTTTGATAAGCAATATTGAACAAAAGATGTTCAAAATAATGTTCTGAACAATATGCAACCTTTCATTTTTTGCTAAACGTCCCCATTAAGGAGTTGAAGGGTTGGCCCCTAAATATTTCTTTTGCTAATAGCTCAAAAACGAAAAAGAATTTCTGAACATTTGTTGAACACAAAATGTTCAAAATCTTAAGATCTTTAAGATGAGATCCCGAAAAAGGGGCTGGGCACTTAAATAAGGGGCCAAGAGGGGCCAAAAGTCTTCAATCGATAACTCTTTATCAGTTAATATTTTGTAATACATTACTGAAGCAAAGATGTTTATCTCAACCATCTACAACTATATATTATGGTTTTGATGTCGTATGGTACATAATTAGGGGCCACAAGGGGCCAGAATGCTAAATCTTTGATGCTTTATATCTCGAAAGGGAGAAATATTTTGATAAGCAATATTGAACAAAAGTTGTTCAAAATAATGTTCTAAACAATATGCAACCTTTCATTTTTTGCTTAACGTCCCCATTAAGGAGTTGAAGGGTTGGCCCTTAAATATTTCTTTTGCTAATAGCTCAAAAACGAAAAAGAATTTCTGAACAGTTGTTGAACACAAAATGTTCAAAATCTTAAGATCTTTAAGATGAGATCCCGAAAAAGGGGCTGGGCACTTAAATTGCCAAAAGGGGCCAAGAGGGGCCAAAAGTCTTCAATCGATAACTCTTTATCAGTTAATATTTTGTAATACATTACTGAAGCAAAGATGTTTATCTCAACCATCTACAACTATATATTATGGTTTTTATGTCGTATGGTACATAATTAGGGGCTATAAGGGGCAAGAATGCTAAATCTTTGATGCTTTATATCTCGAAAGGGAGAAATATTTTGATAAGCAATATTGAACAAAAGATGTTCAAAATAATGTTCTGAACAATATGCAACCTTTCATTTTTTGCTTAACGTCCCCATTAGGGAGTTGAAGGGTTGACCCCTAAATATTTCTTTTGCTAATAGCTCAAAAACGAAAAAGAATTTCTGAATAGTTGTTGAACAAAAAATGTTCAAAATCTTAAGAGCTTTAAGATGATATGAATAAAAAGGGCCGATTCCTAAAATTAGGGGCCGTTAGGGGCAAAAGGCCGATTTTTAAAAGTCTTTAATGTTCAATGTCTTTTTACAGATTGTGGTAAATCATTATTTTAGAATGAAAATCGCAATCAAAATCTTATCTCATCTCATCAAGAATTGGACGGAAGACCCACTCGTTGCTCGCAACGAGATCGTATCGAGTTATTATTATTATTATTCTTTTTCTCTACACAAATTTTGTGCAGAAGATTCCTCAGAGATTTTTCGATCGATTTGTTTCAAATTTTCAGGGTTGGTGCACAATTATCTGAAGTTAATTCCGGCCGAAGGATTTTTTTGAAAATCACTTCCGGTCTAGAGTTATCGCCCTTTGATCAAAATTCAGATGACCTCCGTGTCTGTGACAGAACTCAATAACGGCTCAAGCTAGAGCGCTGAAATTTTCAGTGATAATAGAGGACATGTTGCCATGTTGCACCTGGGTCAGGATATTTTCCGGAAGTGCCTAGTATGGAAGCTCGGTAGGGGTCAAAATTTAGGACACGAATCATGACTGATTTTTTAAGACATTTTGCATCATATCTTTTAAAGTATAATTATTTTGTTAAAACATACTGAACATCATTTGTGCAAAACACAAGATCTTTCATATTATACCAAGAAAAAAGCGGTGACTCATCACATTAAGGGCAAAAAGGGGCCAGAAGTCTTTAATCGATAACTCTTTAACAATCAATATTTTGGTATGTATTATTGAACAACAAATGTTAAGCTTAACAATCTACAACTATATATTATGATATTCATGTCTTATGGTACATAATTAGGGGCCACAAGGGGCCAGAATGCTAAATCTTTGATGCTTTATATCTCGAAAGGGAGAAATATTTTGATAAGCAATATTGAACAAAAGATGTTCAAAATAATGTTCTAAACAATATGCAACCTTTCATTTCTTGCTAAACGTCCCCATTAAGGAGTTGAAGGGTTGGCCCCTAAATATTTCTTTTGCTAATAGCTCAAAAACGAAATAGAATTTCTGAATAGTTATTGAACAAAAATGTTCAAAATTTAAGATCTTCAAGATGAGATCCAAAAAGGGGCTGGACACTCGAATTAGGGGCCAAAAGGGGCCAAAAGTCTTTTTTCGATAACTCTTTATCAGTTAATATTTTGTAATACATTACTGAAGCAAAGATGTTTATCTCCACCATCTACAACTATATATTATAATTTTCATGTCGTATGGTACATAATTAGGGGCCACAAGGGGCCAGAATGCTAAATCTTTGATGCTTTATATCTCGAAAGGGAGAAATATTTTGATAAGCAATATTGAACAAAAGATGTTCAAAATAATGTTCTGAACAATATGCAACCTTTCATTTTTTGCTAAACGTCCCCATTAAGGAGTTGAAGGGTTGGCCCCTAAATATTTCTTTTGCTAATAGCTCAAAAACTAAAAATAATTTCTGAATAGTTATTGAACACAAAATGTTCAAAATCTTAAGATCTTTAAGATGAGATCCCGAAATAGGGGCTGGGCACTCGAATTAGGGGCCAAGAGGGGCCAAAAGTCTTTTTTCGATAACTCTTTATCAGTTAATATTTTGTAATACATTACTGAAGCAAAGATGTTTATCTCAACCATCTACAACTATATATTATGATTTTCATGTCGTATGGTACATAATTAGGGGCCACAAGGGGCCAGAATGCTAAATCTTTGATGCTTTATATCTCGAAAGGGAGAAATATTTTGATAAGCAATATTGAACAAAAGATGTTTAAAGTAATGTTCTGAACAATATGCAACCTTTCATTTTTTGCTAAACGTCCCCATTAAGGAGTTAAAGGGTTGGCCCCTTAATATTTCTTTTGTTAATAGCTCAAAATCGAAAAAGAATTTCTGAATAGTTATTGAACAAAAAATGTTCAAAATCTTAAGATCTTTAAGATGAGATCCCGAAAAAGGGGCTGGGCACTCGAATTAGGGGCCAAGAGGGGCCAAAAGTCTTTTTTCGATAACTCTTTATCAGTTAATATTTTGTAATACATTACTGAAGCAAAGATGTTTATCTCAACAATCTACAACTATATATTATGGTTTTTATGTCGTATGGTACATAATTAGGGGCCACAAGGGGCCAGAATGCTAAATCTTTGATGCTTTATATCTCGAAAGTGAGAAATATTTTGATAAGCAATATTGAACAAAAGATGTTCAAAATAATGTTCTGAACAATATGCAACCTTTCATTTTTTGCTAAACGTCCCCATTAAGGAGTTGAAGGGTTGGCCCCTAAATATTTCTTTTGCTAATAGCTCAAAAACGAAAAAGCATCTCTGAATAGTTGTTGAACAAAAAATGTTTAAAATCTTATGATCTTTAAGACGAGATCTCAAAATAGGGGCTGGGCACTGGAATTAGGGGCCAAGAGGGGCCAAAAGTATTTTTCGATAACTCTTTATCAGTTAATATTTTATAAAACATTACTGAAGCAAAGATGTTTATCTCAACCATCTACAACTATATATTATGGTTTTTATATCGTATGGTACATAATTAGGGGCCACAAGGGGCCAGAAGGCTAAATCTTTGATGCTTTATATCTCGAAAGGGAGAAATATTTTGATAAGCAATGAACAAAAGATGTTCAAAATAATGTTCTGAACAATATGCAACCTTTCATTTTTTGCTAAACGTCCCCATTGAGGAATTGAAGGGTTGCCCCTTAAATATTTCTTTTGCTTGTATCTCAAAAACGAAAATAAATTTTTAAATAGTTGTTGAACAAAAAAACTTCAAAATCTTAAGAGCTTTAAGATGATATGAAAAAAGAGGTCGATTTCTAAAATAAGGGGCCGTTACGGGCAAAATGACGTTTTTTTTAAAGACTTTATTGTTCAATGTCTTTTTACAGATTGTTGTAAATCATTATTTTAGAATGAAAATCGCAATCAAAATCTTATCTCATCTCATCAAGAATCGAACGGAAGACCCACTCGTTGTTCACAACGAGATCGTATCTAGTTATTATTATTTTTTTTTTTCTTTACAAATTTTTGTGCAGAAGATTTCTCGGAGATGGCTCGATTCGATTTGCTTCAAATTTTCAGGAGATGTTTCATCTGAAGTTAATTCCGGCATCATTTTTTTGAAATTCACTTCCGGTCGGAAGTTATCGCCCTTTGACCGAAATTTAGAGGACCTCCTTGTCTGTGATGGAACTCAAAAACGGCTCAAGCTAGAGAGCTGAAATTTTCAGGGATGATAGAGGACATGTTGCCATATTGCACCTGGGTCAGGAAATTTTCCGTAAGTGCCTAATATGGAAGCTCGGTAGGGGTCAAAATTTAGGACACGAATCACGAGTGATTTTTTGAGACATTTTGCATCATATCTTTTGAAATATAATTATTTTGTTAAAACATACTGAGCAATATTTGTGCAGAACCACAAGATCTTTCATATGATATCAAGAAAAAAGTGCTGACTCATCAAATTAAGGGCATAAAGGGGCCAAAAAAGTTTATTCAATAACTTTTTAACAGTAAATATTTTGTTATACATTACTGAAGCAAAAATGTTTATCTCAACAATCTACAACTATATATTATGATTTTTATGTCGTATGGTACATAATTAGGGGCCACAAGGGGCCAGAATGCTAAATCTTTGACGCTTTATATCTCGTAAGAGGAAAATATTTTGATAATTAATATTAAACAAAAGATGTTCAAAATAATGTTCTGAACAATATGCAACCTTTCATTTTTTGCTAAACGTCCCCATTAAGGAGTTGAAGGGTTGGCCCCTAAATATTTCTTTTGCAAATAACTCGAAAACGAAAAAGAATTTCTGAATAGTTGTTGAACAAAGAGTGTTCAAAATCCATAAAGCTTTAAGATGAGATCAAGAAAAAGGGACTGGGCATTCAAATTAGGGGCCAAGAGGGGCCAAAAGTCTTTAATCGATAACTCTTTAGCAGTTAATATTTTGTGATACATTACTGAAGCAAAGATGTTAATCTCAACCATTTACAACTATATATAATGATTGTTATGTCGTATGGTACATAATTAGGGGCCACAAGGGGCCAGAATGCTAAATCTTTGACGCTTTATATCTCGAAAGTGAGAAATATTTTGATAAGTAATATTGAACAAAAGATGTTCAAAATAATGTTCTAAACAATATACAATCTTTAGTTTTTTGCTAAACGTCCCCATTAAGGAGTTGAAGGGTTGGCCCCTAAATATTTCTTTTGCAAATAGCTCGAAAACGGAAAAGAATCTCTGAATAGTTGTTGAACAAAAAGTGTTCACAATCATAAGAGCTTTAAGATGAAATCAAGAAAAAGGGGCTTGGTACTCAAATTAGGGGCCAAGAGGGGCCAAAAGTCTTCAATTAATAACTATTTATCAGTCAATATTTTGTAATACATTACTGAAGCAAAAATGTTTATCTCAACTATTTACAACTTTATATAATGATTTTTATGTCGTATAGCACATAATTAGGGGCCACAAGGGGCCAGAATGCTGAATATTTGACGCTTTATATCTCGAAAGTGAGAAATATTTTGATAAGTAATATTGAACAAAAGATGTTCAAAATCATGTTCTGAACAATATGCAACCTTTCATTTTTCGCTAAACGTTATCATTAGGAAGTTAAAGGGCTGACCCCTAAATATTTCTTTTGCAAATAACTCGAAAACGAAAAAGAATTTCTGAATAGTTGTTGTAGAAAATATGATCATAATCCTGAGAGCTTTAAGATGATATGAAGAAAAAAGGGCTGACCCAATATATTAGGGGCCGTGAGGGGCCAAAAGTCAAATTTTTAAGTCTTTAATGTTCAATCCCTTTTTTCAGATTATGGAGACAAAATCGTTCTTCTTTACAATCTTTATCATTAATTTAGAATAAAAATCCCAATCAATATCTCATCTCATCTCATCAAGAATTGGACGGAAGACCCACTCGTTGCTCGCAACGAGATCGTATCTAGTTATTATTCTTTTTTTTTTTCTTACCGATTTTGTGCAGAAGATTTCTCGGAGATGGCTCGACCGATTTTCTTCAAATTTTCAGAGAGAATGTATAATCATTTGAAGTTTGTACCGGCAACTCCGTTTTTGAAAATTTACTTCCGGTCAGAAGTTATCGCCCTTTTATTGATTTTCGGGGTACCCTTTTGTCTGCGATGGAACTCAAAAACGGCTAAAGCTATAGGACTGAAATTTTCAGTGATAATAGAGGACATGTTGTAGTTGTGCACCTGGGTTTTCAAATTTTCCGGAAGTGTCTAGTATGGAAGCTCGCTAGGGGTCGAAATTTAGGACGCGAATCATGAGTGATTTTTAGCGACATTTTTTATCATATCTTTTAAATTATGAATAATTTGTTATAACATACTGAACAAAAGTTGTGCAAATTGAAAAGATCTATCATTTGAAATCAAGAAATAGGGGCTGGCCCCTTTAACTAAGGGTTTAAAGGGCCAGAAAGTCTTTTCTTAATATCTTTTAAACGGTAAATATTTTGTTATACATTACTGAAGCAAATATGTTTATTTTAACAATATGCAACCATATATTATAATTTTATGATCATATGTTACGTAATTAGGGGCCACAAGGGGCCAGAATGCTAAATCTTTGACACTTCGTATCTCGAAATGGAGAAATATTTTGAAAAGCAATATTGAACAAAAGATGTTCAGAATAATGTTCTAAACAATATGCAACCTTTGAATTTTTGCTAAATGACCCCATTAAGGACTTTGAGGGCTGGCCCCTAAATATTTCTTATATACATATCTCGGAAACGAAAAGGAATTTCTGAATAGTTGTTGAACAAATATTATTCAAATTTATGAGAGCTTTCTTTTGACATCAAGAAAAAGGGACTGGCCCCTCAAATTAGGGGCCTAGGGGGGCCAAAAGTCTTTAATCTATATCTCTTTAATGATCAATATTTTGTTATTCATTACTGAAGCAAATATGTTTATCTTAACAATCAGCAACTATATATAATAATGTTGTGATCATATGTTACGTAATTAGGGGCCACAAGGGGCCAGAATGCTCAATCTTTGACGCTTCGTATCTTGAAATGGAGAAATATTTTGAAAAGCAATATTGAACAAAAGATGTTCAGAATAATGTTCTAAACAATATGCAACCTTTGAATTTTTCCTAAATGGCCCCATTAAGGACTTTGAGGGCTGGCTCCTAAATATTTCTTTTCTACATATCTCGGAAACAAAAAGCAATTTCTGAGTAATTGTTGCACAAAATGTATTCAAATTTAAAAGATCTTTCTTTTGATATCAAGAAAAAGGGGCTGGCCCCTCAAATTAGGGGCCTAGAGGGGCCAAAATGCAATATTTTGATTCTTTACTGAAGCAAATACTTTATCATAACAATCTGCAATCTTGCGGTTAGTACGGTACTCTTTAGATCTCTTTGATCTTCGATGTATATCCTTTGATGTATGTAAAACGTCCTATATGGTTCATTTCTAGACCGATTTTTAAACTTTTTAAAATATCATATAGATCTTTTTGAGAGGTTTCCAACGGTATATTTCTTGTGATTTTTAATGCACTAATTCAGAAACTATTAGCTCATATCTATAAGCATTCTGTTTTGACAGAACATGTCCTCGCGTTTTAGAAGTAAACAACTTATATTTAGTTACAATGGCGGACATTTAACGATGGCTGTGATTGGTCAACCAATGATATGACAGCTTATATATTGATATCCTCCATTTTGAATATTTGAACCGTACGCGCATCCTAATTGCGCATGTGACGTCATTATTCTAGAACATTCCTATTTGTCGGTATATAAGTCGATCAGATTAACCGGAATTCTATTTTACGCTGTTTAAGTCGATCCGATAATACGATAATCGGATATTACGATAAATTCCTGCTTTTGATGAATTTCATCGAAAATTTGACGGAAGACCCACTCGTTGCTCGCAACGAAATCGTATCTAGTTATTATTATTATTTTCTTTACACATTTTTGTGCAGACGATTTCTCAGAGATGCTTTGGATTGACTTGAAATTTTCAGGAAAGATGCGTGTCATGAAGTTTATTCATTTTTTTTTATTTTTTGAAAATTCACTTCCGGTCGGAAGTTATCGCCCTTTAATCGAAATTTTAAAGTGACCTCCATTTTGTCCGGACAAAAACTCAAAAACGACAAAAGCTAGAATGTTGAAATTTTCAGGACTAATAGAAGACATATTGTTGTTGCACCTGTATGGCAATATTTAAGAATTTTCCGGAAGTGCCTAGTATGGAGGCTCGGTAGGGGTCGAAATTTAGGACACGAATTATGAGTGAATTTTTGAGACATTTTGTATTATATCTTTTAAAGTATAATTATTTTGTTAAAACATACTGAACAGCATTTGTGCAAAATGATAAAGATCTTTAATATGATATGAAGAAAAAAGTGCTGACTCATCAAATTAGGGGCTGAAAGGGGCCAACAGTCTTTAATCGATAACTCTTTAAAGTCAATATTTTGTTATACATTACTGAAGCAAAAATGTTTATCTCAACCATCTACAACGATATATTATAATTTTAATGTCGTATGATACATCGTTAGGGGCCACAAACTGAGTATATGCTAAATCTTTGACGCTTTATATCTCGAAAGTGATATAAATATTTTGATAATAATATTGAACAAAAGATGTTCAAAATAATGTTTGAACAATATGCAACCTCTCATTTTTCGAAAATAAGGAGTTGAAGGGTTGGCCCCTAAATATTTCTTTTGCAAATAACTCGAAAACGAAAAAAAATCTCTGAAAGTTGTTGAACAAAAAGTGTTCAAAATTATAAGAGCTTTAAGACGAAATCAAGAAAAAGGGGCTGGGCACTCAAATTTGGGGCAAAAAGGGGCCAAAAGTTTTCAATCGATAACTCTTTATCAGTTAATATTTTGTAATACATTACTGAAGCAAAGATGTTTATCTCAACCATGTACAACTATATATTATGATTTTTATGTCGTATGTTACATAATTAGGGGCCACAAGGGGCCAGAATGCTAAATCTTTGACGCTTTATATCTCGAAAGGGAAAAATATTTTGATGAGCAATATTGAACAAAAGTTGTTCAAAATGATGTTCTAAACAATATGCAACCTTTCATTTTTTGCTAAACATCCCCTTTTCGTTAAGGAGTTGAAGGGTTGGCCCCTAAATATTTCTTTTGCTAATAGCTCAAAAACTGAAAAAGAATTTCTGCAAAGTTGTTGAACAAAAAATGTTTAAAATCGGAAGATCTTTAAGATGAGATCCTGAAAAAGGGGCTGGGCACTCAATTAGGGGCCGAGGGGCCAAATTCTTCAATCGATAACTCTTTATCAGTTAATATTTTGTAATACATTTTTGAAGCAAAGATGTTAAATTTTAACCATCTACAATTATGTATTATGATTTTTATGTCGTTTGTTACATAATTAGGGGCCACAAGGGGCCAGAATGCTTAATCTTTGATGCTTTATATCTCGAAAGGCAGAAATATTTTGATAAGCAATATTGAACAAAAGATGTTCAAAATAATGTTCTAAACAATATGCAACCTTTCATTTTTTGTTAAACGTCCCCATTAAGGATTGAAGGGTTGGCCCCTAAACATTTCTTTTGCTAATAGCTCAAAAAACGAAAAGAATTTCTTAACAGTTGTTGAACAAAAAGTGATCAAAAACTTTAGAAATTTAAGATGATATGAAGAAAAAGGGCTGATTCCTAAAATTAAGGACCGTTAGGGGCCAAAAGCCGATTTTTAAAGTCTTTAATGTTCAATGTCTTTTTACACACGCAGATTGTTGTAAGTCATTACTTTTTAATGAAAATCTCAATCAAAATCTTTTCATATTTCTTTCAAGAATTGGACGGAAGACAAACTCGTTGCTCGCAACGAGATCGTTTCTAGTTATTATTATTATTCTTCCAACCGATTTTGTGCACGCGATTTCTCAAAAACGGCTCGGCCGATTTACAGGAAATTTTCATATGTAATAGCTAATCAATCGATCTTGATAGGTTTTTAAGCGTTTTTATGACGTCACTTCCGGTCGTGGGATATAAGGAATTTTCTGAATTTAAAATGCAATTTTGTCTTGATTTAGTAGCAAAAACTGCTTAAGATATGAACTGAAGATTAATTTGAGATGATAGTTTGTGATTTATAGCGTTGCAGAATCGCCTCTTCGTGCGTCGTCAGTACTTCCGGTCGACACCGGAAGCAAATTTAAAAAACGCAATTTTTCAACTTTTCTTTTAAACAATATTTTTGAATTTCTGATTTGAATAGAGACCCTTTTGCAGAAGCGAAATATGTAATTTGTTTGAAAATTGAAAAAGCCAATCTCGAGATATTAGCGTTTGAAAACGCGAAGCGGCGATCCCAATGGCCGAATGGTTAGCGCGTTGGATTGTCACGCGGGCGACCCGGGTTCGATCCCCCGTATGACCAAAAAATTTTATAATTTTTTCTGCTCGATTTTTCGATATTTTTAAATTTTAGACCATTTGGAACAATATATTACAAACTTTTAGGCATATCTTGCGTAATAAGGGGTCACAAGGGGCCAGAATGTCAAATCTTTGACGCTTTATATCTCGAAAAGGTGGAATATTTTGATAAGCAATATTGAACAAAAGATGTTCAGAATAATGTTTTAAACAATATGCATACTTTGAATTTTTGTAAAACGGTCCCATTAAGGACTTGTAGGAGTGGCCCCTAAATATTTGTATTTAGCATATCTCCACAACAAACAGAAATCTCTGAATAAGTGTTGAACAAAAAAGCTTCAAAATCACAAGACCTTTCATTTGATATCAAGAAAATGGGGTTGACCCCTCAAATTAGGGGCTCAGAGGGGCCAAAAGTCTTTTATTTATAACTCTCTATTGATCAATATGTTGTTATACATTACTGAAGCAAAAGTATTTATCTTAACGATTTACAACAATATATGATACAATTTTTTATCATTTGTTACGTAATTAGGGGTCACAAGGGGCCAGAATGTCAAATCTCTATCGCTTTATATCTTGAAAAGGGGGAATATTTTGATAAGCAATATCGAACAAAAGATGGTCAGAATAATATTCTAAACAATATGCATACTTTGAATTTTTGTAAAACGGCCCCATTAAGGACTTGTAGGAGTGGCCCCTAAATATTTCTATGTAGCATATTTCCACAACGAATAGAAATCTCTGAATAAGTGTTGAACAAAAAAGCTTCAAAATCACAGGACCTTTCATTTGATATCAAGAAAATGGGACCGACCCCTCAAATTAGGGGCTCAGAGGGGCCAAAAGTCTTTTATCTATAACTCTCTATTGATCAATATTTTGTTATACAATACTGAAGCAAAAGTATTTATCTTAACAATTTGCAACAATATATGATAAAATTTTTATCATATGTTACGTAATTAGGGGTCACAAGGGGCCAGAATGTCAAATCTTTGACGCTTTATATCTCGAAAAGGGAAAATATTTTGATAAGCAATATCGAACAAAAGATGGTCAGAATAATGTTTTAAACAATATGCATACTTTGAATTTTTGTAAAACGGTCCCATTAGGGATTTGTAGGAGTGGCCCCTAAATATTTCTATGTAGCATTTCTCCACAACGAATAGAAATCTCTGAATAAATGTTCAACAAAAATCTTTAAAATCACAAGGCCTTTCATTTGATATCAAGAAAATGGGGTTGACCCCTCAAATTAGGGGTTCAAAGGGTCCAAAAGTCTTTTATCTATTACTCTCTAATGATCAATATTTTTTGATAAGTATCCATCATGAGAAGCACAGATATTCATCTTAACGATTTGCAACAATATCTTATAAAATTTTGATCATATGTTATGTAATAAGTGGTTGCAAGGGGCCAAAATGATATATTTTTTATGCATTACCTTTCGAAAAGAGGGAGTTTTTTATAAGCCATATTGAACAAAAGATGCTCAGAATATCGTGATAAAAAAGAGAAACTTTAAAATTAATGAAATAAAACTTAATGTCAATCTCTTTTAACGAATATCTCAGTCAAAATCACATCTCATCTTATCGAGAAATTCAACGGAAGACCTACTCGTTGCTCGCAACGAGATCTCATCTAGTTATTATGTATTTTTCTTATCCAGGATGCCCCTGGGACGAAGTCTGAAACTTTCACATCTGAAAGGACGATCATATTGGCAAATTTTTTTTATCCAGGCTGTTTCTCGTGAGATGGCTGGACAAGTTCCTGATTTTAAAAACTTCTCCTCAAAGGACGATCACTGGTTGTAGTTGTGCAGTGAGGTTGTTCAGTTCCAATATGTCTACCGTTGCCATGGAAACCTGTAAAAAGCGACAAATTTTGTCCGAGAGTGTTCTCTCTGGTCCCTTAAACGTTCGTCATGAAACTTTTCTTATTTTAAGGATTAGTATCTGTAGTTGTGCGCTTCGCATTTAAAATTTTCAAATAATCGATTATTGCCATGGAAACCAGGTGAAAGTAAAAATTCTTTAATTTCGATTTTCTCAATAACTACTCAGCCAATCGTTTTGAAACTTTCAATGTTTATTCCTTGCAATGTGTCAAAGTGATTTCTACTTTCAAAATAATTGTAATGAGTCGATCACGGTTGCCATAGAAACGAAACAGAAAAAAAGATTCAGATGTACACATGTGTTCTCCAAGGTCTAGGTCAAAGGGTCAAAGTTCGTCGTATCCAATAAAAGTTCTTTTCACAAGGATTACATATTTGAAATACGAAAGCCCTAGTCCTTACCGTTCAAACGTTATGGCTATTTACTATGTTCAAGACGACCCCCCCCCCTTTTTTTGAAGCACACAGCCAGGTAGAATACACAGATATAACATATACATCTTACAAGTAACTTTTTAAAATCTTCATTCATAAAATTCAGTTCCCGTCATGTGATATTTTGCCATCATTCATTCTCCTTCTGTTTTGTCTCTTGAATTTATAAATATTTTATTTTATCTATATAAAAAAAAATAACGATTGTCAGCTGCATTTATTATCATTTCGCGTTTTCTTGTATATCTATACTTGTATATATTCATTTCATCAGATAGTGCAAGTATAAATTAAAATATTGGTACGTCATTTTCATAGTTTTTATTCATTCAAAAATCTTTTGATCCGCTCCTGAAGGTTCAAAAGCCTTGATCACCACTGTATACAAAACATTCATCTCGCCGAAAATGTTCATGATTCCGCTAAACTGAGAAAGTTTACACATGATTTATCATCTCATAACAAACATCAGCTCTCTGCAATGCAGAAATGCTCGAATTGATGGTGGCATGTCAGATTCGTTGTTTTTCGGTAGAACCTCTAAAATGAAAGTGAAAGAGGGAAATTTCAGAGTTCTCACTGGCGTAACAATACACAAAATAATTCGGCTGATCTTCTTCATAAATTACATTTCCCAAGCTTTTATGATAGGAAAGATACTGCCTATTAACAAGTATGAGGCTCAGTTCACTACATCTGCCAGATTTCTTTTATGCAAGTCTGCAAATTGAGGAACTTGTAATTTTCCTGCACTACTTTCTTCTCCTACCGATTCTAAAAATAAGGAGTGGGATGTACCGAATTAAGGTCTTCCGTTTCCAATGGAAAGGACTGATATAACTCAATGGTTGTTCAAACTTAGCTAATGGACTTTTCTTTAGTGATGATAAAAATGAAAGTCTTGTCTAATACGGGGCGACATATGCTATTGCTTGCAATAGCAGACTTTCTAGTTATTATTATTATTCTTACCGATTTTGTGCACGCGATTTTTCGTAAACTACTGGACCGATTCTCATGAAACTTTAACATCTGATAGGTACTGATCTGAACCTTATTGGAATTTTTTTTCGTCGATGACGTCACTTCCGGTCGTGAGATATGGACAATTTTCTGATTTTAAAATGCAATTTTGTCTTGATTTAGTAGCGAAAACTGCTTAAGATATGAACTAAAGATTAATTGGAGATGATAGTTCATGACTTATAACGTTGCAGAATCGCCTTTTCGTGCGACGTCAGTACTTCCGGTCGAAACCGGAAGCGAATTTAAAAAACGTAATTTTTCAACTTTTCTTTTTTAATATTTTTGTTTTAGAATTGAATAGAGACCCTTTTGCAGAAGCCAAATATGTAATTTGTTTGAAAATCGAAAAAGCCAATCTCGAGATATTTGCATTTGAAAACGCGAAGCGGCGATCCCGATGGCCGAATGGTTAGCGCGTTGGATTTTCACGCGGGCGACCCGGGTTCGATCCCCCGTGTGTCCAAAAAATTTTATCACTTTTTCTGCTCGATTTTTCGATTTTTATTAATTTTAGACCATTTGCAACAACATATTTTCAACTTTTAAGTATATCTTACGTAATAAGGGGTCACAAGGGGCCAGAATGCTAAATCTTTGACGCTTCATATCTTGAAAAGAGGGAATATTTTGATAAGCATTATTGAACAAAAGATGGTCAGAATAATATTCCTAACAATATGCATACTTTGAATTTTTGTAAAATGGCCCCATTAAGGACTTGTAGGGGTGGCCCCTTAATATTCCCATTCAGCATATCTCCACAACGAAAAGAAATCTCTGAATAAGTGTTGAACAAAAAATCTTCAAAATCACAAGACCTTTCATTTGATATCAAGAAAAAGGGGCTGACCCCTAAAATTAGGGGCTCAGAGGGGTCAAAAGTCTTTCATCTTTAACTCTTAAATGATCAATATTTTGTGATACATTATAGAAGCAAAGTTATTCATCTTAACGATTTGCAACAATATGTGATACAATTAAGAGAATATATTACGTAATTAGGGGTCACAAGGGGCCAGAATGTCAGATCTTTGACGCTTTATATCTCGAAAAGGGGGAATATTTTGATAAGCAATATTGAACAAAAAAAGTCAGAATAATATTCTAAACAATATGCATACTTTGAATTTTTGTAAAATGGCCCCATTAAGGACTTGTAGGGACGACCCCTAAATATTTCTAAGTAGAATATCTCCACAACGAATAGAAATCTCTGAATAAGTGTTGAACAAAAAAGCTTCAAAATCACAAGACCTTTCATTTGATATCAAGAAAAAGGGGCTGACCCCTCAAATTAGGGGCTCATAGGGGCCAAAAGTCTTTTATCTATAACTCTCTAATGATCAATATTTTGTTATACATTACTGAAGCAAAAGTATTTCTCATAACGATTTGCAACAATATATGATACAATTTTGATCATATGTTACGTAATTAGGGGTCACAAGAGGCCAGAATGTCAAATCTTTGACGCTTTATATCTCGAAAAGGGGGAATATTTTGATATGCAATACTGAAGAAAAGATGCTCAGAATATAGTGATAAAAAAGAGAAACTTAAAAATTAATGAAGGAAAACTTAATGTCATTCTCTTTTAACGAACATCTCAGTCAAAATCACATCTCATCTTATCGAGAAATTCAACGGAAGACCTACTCGTTGCTCGCAACGAGATCTCATCTAGTTAAGACAAACGGAGTTTGGGAACATATTGTTTTTACTCTGTTTCTTATTATTATGTTCCCCAAACGGAGTTTGGGAACATATTGTTTTTACTCTGTTTCTTATTATTATTATTTTTTTTCTTATTTGTTCTCCGGTACTTTTTTGTCCGCGAGTGTTCTCAGAAACTGTTCACCCAACTGAGCTAAAACCTTTTTTAGGGTTAATAGGTGTGTAGTGTAGGTGTGTGGAACGAAGGTCATTTTGCGCGCATACGCCTGCACGTGCGTGCGCGTGAAATGAGTGAATTGACTGATATACTTAATATAGCTATAACTTTTAATTTTTTTAATGAAATGCTTTGAAACTCATTACATAAGGATATATTAATAGTGTTAATGATATGACACTGTCAAATTAGCACGAACTCACGCGCATGCTCGTGCGCCGTGCTCTGATTGGCTGAAACTAAAATCTCAATATCTCTTTTGTTTTTCGACGAAATGCTTTGAAATTTTTAACATTGTCATGAATTAGGATATCCTACAATATAATATGGAAAAATTTCATGAAATCACGCGCATGCACGTGTGCTGCAATATGATTGGCTGAAACTTTAAATGGCTATATCTCCTTTGTTTTTTGACAAAATGCTTTGAAATTTAAAACATAGTCGTGCATTAGGATATCCTGCAATATGATGTACAAAAGAATTCAAGAAATCACGCGCATGCACATGTGCTGCAATCTGATTGGCTAAAACTTTAAACGGCTATATCTCCTTTGTTTTTTGACGAAATGCTTTGAAATTTAAAACATAGTCATGCATTAGGAAATTCTACAATATGATTTTTCTTGAAATTACGTGGATGCACGTGTGCTGCAATCTGATTGGCTGAAACTTGAAATGGCTATAACTTCCTTGGTTTTCAACCAAACAGGATGGGATTTAGAACATAGATAGATATCAGGGCCTCCTACAAGAAGGTATGGTCATGATGCACATGCACGCACGTGCGTGCATTTGGAACGAGTGAAATTAAAAATACACTTGAATGAGTGATTTTTAAATACTTTTGGACTGAATGCTTTGATATAAAGTATATTTAGATATATAGAAAGTGTAAACAAGATTATGTGATCATTGCGCACGTGCGTGCACATGGACATGTGTACAATGTTAAAATTTGAATATTATTGGTATCCCTTTGGAAAATTGTTGTTAAAGTCAAAAATGCACAGATGTCTTATTTAATAAGCCTTATAGGGAATATGGGCACCAAAAGGCAGTTGGGGGCGTTTGGGGAACATCTGTAATGGTTCCCGTTACAATTAGCACTAGTTATTATTTTTCTTCTTATTTGTTAAAGTTTGAATATAATTGGTATTCCTCTGGGAAAACGTTGTTAAAGGCAAAAATGCACAGATGTTGTCTTATTTAGTAAGGCTTACATGGAATATGGCACCAAAAGGGAGTTGGGGAGCGCAAAAGGCGCTGAACATCGGTAACGGTTCCCGTTACAATTAGCACTAGAAATATCGTCTCCAAAAGACCTTCTTTTTTCTCATATCTTTTTCCCTATTCTTACCGATTTTGTGCACGCGATTTCTCAAAAACTACAAGGCCGATTCTCATGAAACTTTCACATCTGATAGGTACTGATCTGAACCTTATTGGAAATTTTTTTCGCTGACGACGTCACTTCCGGTCGTGAGATATGGACAATTTTCTGTTTTTAAAATGCAATTTTGTCTTAACCAAGTAGCGAAAACTGCTTAAGATATGAACTGGAGACTGATTGGAGATGATAGTTCATGACTTATAGCTTTGCAGAATCACCTTTCCGTGTGTCGTCAATACTTCCGGTCGCTACCGGAAGCGATATTCAAAAACGCAATTTTTCAACTTTTCTTTTTTAGTATTTTTATTGTAGAATTGAATAAAGACTTTTATGCAGAAGCGAAATATGTAATTTGTTTGAAAATCGAAAAAGCCAATCTCTAGATATTTGCGTTTGAAAACTCGAAGCGGCGATCCCAATGGCTGAATGGTTAGCGCGTTGGATTGTCACGCAGGCGACCACGGTTCGATCCCCAGTGTGTCCGACAAATTTTATCACTTTTTCTGCTCGATTTTTCGATATTTTTAATTTTAGACCATTTGCAACAATATATTATTAACTTTTAAGCATATCTTACGTAATTAGGGGTCACAAGGGGCCAGCAGGATAAATCTTTGACCCGTAATATCTTGAAAGGAGGGAATATTTTGATAAGCAATATTGAACAAAAGATGGTCAGAATAATATTCTAAACAATAAGCATACTTTGAATTTTTGTAAAATGACCCCATTAAGGACTTGGGGTGGCCCCTAAATATTTCCATTCCGCATATCTCCCAAACATAAAGAAATGTCTGAATAGGTGTTGAACAAAAAGTCTTTGAAATCACAAGACCTTTCATTTGATATCAAGAAAAAGGGGCTGACCCCTCAAATTAGGGGCTCAGAGGGGCCAAAAGTCTTTCATCTTTAACTCTTAAATGATCAATATTTTGTGATACATTATAGAAGCAAAGGTATTCATCTTAACGATATGCAACAATATATGATAAAATTTGGATCATATGTTACGTAATTAGGGGTCACAAAGGGCCAGAATGCTAAATATTTGACGCTTCATACCTTGAAAATGGGGAATATTTTGATAAACAATATTGAACAAAAGATGGTCAGAATAATGTTCTTAACAATATGCATACTTTGATTTTTTGTAAAATGGCCCCATTTAGGATTTGTAATGGTGGCCCCTAAATATTTATATGAATCATATCTCCACAACAAAA